>NC_142521.1:48668464-48938464 GCF_964205215.1 Stylophora pistillata | reverse complement strand
TTCCGACCATATTTAACAACTGTCCTCCACAAAAGAAGCAAAGACGGGACACTAGCAGAGACCGCACAGAAGGGTCCTCTTCGCCGGCGTATGGGTCTCGTGCTCAGCAATTTCAGAAGCAGCCCAGGGGAGCCTATAGAAAAAGAGAAGCTGCCTGGGTACGTCTTGCAGATTGTTTACAACTGGCATTAAAGTATTTGTAGTCCACGAATAAGTAATGTCTACTTACTTTGTTTTTTTTTTCAAAGATCGTCGCTCAACATGAAAAAGACAACTCTACGGTATCCTGTGAATACGTTGTCAAAGGGCATGAAACAGCAAGTGGAGCTGAATCTTTAGCTTGCGTACAGGGGGCAGCCACGCAGACAATGTCCAACAGAAAAAAATTTTCTGTGCAATTTTGAACTAAGAGTACTGCGAAAGGCAAGTTTCTAGAATTGTGTTCCGAAATCAAAACAAATATGGTTCTCAGAAATAACCGTTTACAAACGGTTTGGTTATGATTTGTTCAGGTATTCAATGTACTGTACCCACTAAGAGTCAAGGCACCCAATGCACTCTTTTACAAGAGACGTTTGTTACATCAACATCTCGTGCAAGTGACGATGAGCCTTCAGATTGGGAAGAGGAGATGGATGTAGACGACGACCCCTTATATGTTCCCGACCCTGAAAATGTGAGAGATGAGGATGAAGATTTTGCTGATTTCGACGATTGTTTGTACGAGTGAGTGACATGTAAAAACAATTGATCATTTACTTTGTTATGCATTCATTACAACGATAAAACCTGATTAATGAACCAGACTCTTTCCAATGAGTACAATCCTTGCATTTACCTGGTAAACAGATCTCACCGGAATAAACACTTGCACGAAATCTTATTTTTACAGACAACCTCCTGGCAACAGTACACCTGCCCACGAACAGAAGTTGTTTCTGGTAGCAGAATCGTCGCTGTTGAGTTTATTTGAGTTTTGCCCTGTGTGTCGGTCAGAGTGTGACAAGCTGGTCAACTCTAGGATTGGTACCAGAATAACAGTGATGCAAAAATGTCTCTGTTACTCATTCACCAGAAGTTGGGATTCTCAGCCATCCATTGGGGACACCCCTCTTGGCAACATTATGATGTCATCAGGAATTCTGTTTGGTGGGGGAAGTCCAGCAAAGGTGCTTAAAATGATGGGCCACTTGAATGTAGTGACCATTGGGTACTCCACATTCATGTAGCATCTAAAAGAACATTTACATGCAGCAGTGGAGAGAACATACCGACAACAACAGTCCTCATTACTGGATAGCATCAGAGCTGAGGGGAAGGAGCTGATCTTGGGAGGGGATGGTCGCTGTGACAGCCTAGGGCATTCCACCAAGTAAGGCAGCTATTCTCTCATGGATTTAGAGCAAAACAAAATTCTAGATTCTCAGCTAGTCCAGGTTGGTATTTATATTCCTACATTCAAAGTTAGAGTAATATATGACTGGGCATTAATAGTTTACTTCAGTATCTGACTTATCTTTACTCTGCTGTTTAATTTATATTACTCTACAGAGTAATGAAGTAAAGAACTCCAATGCAATAGAAAAAGAAGGCCTGGAAAGATCCCTTCAATTTTTAACTGCTGAAGGACTGTCTTTTGACACCTTGATAACAGACAGACATGTCCAGTTTAGAAAGCACACGAGGGAGAAATGGCCTGCTGTTAAGCACAGATTGGATGGCTGGCATATTGGCAAAGGTTAGTTGGTATAATTAATGCCATAGCTTTGAAACCGTAATAATAAAAAATTATTCCATGAGCACCCATTGGATATGAGATGGTAAATAGCCAAGAAGGCCCATAGGGCGAGTTGGCTATAACAAATCTCAAATCCAACACGTACAAATGAAATAATTGTTTCATTCAAATGTCAACCTTCGATTTTGCTGAATTTTATTTCGGTTAAAGAAATGGCCAGAAATTGATGGAACAGTTGCCGCATCCATTTCTATATGAGGTCAAATGCAAGTATAATGGCTGGTAATCGAGATCTAGTAGACCAATTGGAAAGCTAGAATTGTATTATCTGAGGTTGAGAATTTAATAATTAATAATTAGTGGATGCAGTTTTAGTGATATCCAGAATAATCAAGGTCAAGGTCAGGGTTATCAGCTGGAGTCCAAAGGCTGGGGCTGATAACCTTAGGAAGAACTTGATTATCCTGGATATCACAACGACCTCACCCGGCCAATAATTGTTTATTATGTTTTAGTAACCTGTTACCACAAGACTACATTGGTACTTCCTGTTAATCAGACGTCATTGTTTAAGGTATTGGTGAAAAGATTGACAGTTTCGCCAAAAAGAAAGACTGTGCTGTGGAAAAAAAATGGAAGAGTGTGGTCAACCACATGTTCTGGTACGCTGCATCAACTGATGATGATGAAGAAGATTTAAAGGAGGCAAAGTGGATCTCAATCACCAATCACATCATGAACAAGCATTCGAGGCATGAAAGTCATTTGTTTCCCCAGTGTCTTCATGACAGACTGCATGGCAGAGAAAGAAAAAAGAAGTGGCTCAAACCAGGTATGGTCATGTTTAATTCTGAATGTTATTTACAAGAAATTATGTTTAAATGATGATACAGTTATTATTTACCATTTATTTGTGAATGTTGTTCAGGTTCACAACCTTATGAGAAACTAACAGAGGTACTTACAAAGGGCACACTGTTAAAGGATATCAAGCAGATGTCTGGAGCACATGCCACCTCATCAATCGAGGCCTTTCATTCAGTACAAAACCACTTTGCTACAAAATGCTGGGCTTTCTCCTACCATGGAATGACCAGCAGGTAATTGTTGAAAACAACGTGAAATGTATGACTTGGGCAAGTGAAAAAGGGACTCTGCAGAGGCAGATGCAGAGAACGATCAAAGCTGCCCTCATTTAAAAACAAATTGCATCAACATGTTCTCACATTTAATCTCAAGATCCTGCATAATTAATTTTCAGGTTGCAGATTTCCATCTTACATTTCAATGAGAACAGTGATTGGGAATGTGCTAAACTACAGGATGGTACTGGGCGTGTAAACATTGCTTTCCCCAATTACAAGAAGGGGGAACATACAATAAAAAAGATCTTAGTTCAATGCTTATAGAGTAAGTGAAGATAGCATTTGCAAGGAAACATTTCATGTGGATTAACTTCAAAAATTACTAACAATTACAACTGCTTAGATGATCCCATGTGTTAAATCTATCTCCCACAATTGGAAAATACCATGTGCGACTTTCATATGTTCACCTGCGCATAAAAAGAACTTCATAATACACCAAATATTTTTGATGATGAGATTACTGTAATGTATAGAGCGTTTTCACTCACGTGACCAAATTTCTTTATCGTCATGGTAACCGACTTCATCTGCCATCTTGGTGTTCCATGATAATCAGCTCTGAGTATTGTGACAGGAAACATTTGGAGCACATTTTACGGTTTTGAGAAGACAATCGTGTAATATTTATATTTTCGTTATCACAGTTCTTTGCCTCGTCATTAGCTGTGGGAACAAAACAGGGAAGAAGTGGTCTCACGTCGAAAAAGTAATGTTTTTTCGTGTCCCACGTGTTCAGTAAAGTCAAGGAGAGTACACCAAAGGACTTACTTCTGAGTGAAGAAGAATGTGGATCTGTGCAATAAGTAGAGATGACTTAACTGATGATATTTAAGAACGCGATAGGGTCTGCAGCCGGCACTTCGTTTCAGAAGAAGCTGCGAAAGATTGGGATCGATTCAATGTAGACTGGGTCCCTACCCTCCATCTTGAGCATTCAAGTATGCAGGTCCATTGCATCGGGCAACTATTTTATTTTCACTATAATAGTGGGTATTCTTTCTCTCCAAAAATTTTTTAACTGTAGATGTACCTTAAGCAGTCTAAAATTTAGGAAACACTTTCAGTACACCAGATTTTAAAGACTGATATAAATGGTTTCTCATTTTAGGGACTTCAAATTGCATTGTTTCAGGGTGTATACCATAGGCAAGGCATGTAGCAAAGGTGGCAGCAAATACTCCACAGTCACTGCTATTTGTCTGTTGTTGCACAGGGACAACTTGAATGCTAGTAAAATTTGAAAGTCCAACAAGATTGAGTACCTGCTCTTGTACTTCATTTAGAATAATGTTATGATACAAACTGTCATACAGGTTGACAGTGCCATCTTCACACCCAACTGAGCTTACACATACCCAGTGGGCATTACCAGTATGCAGAATCTGAATAAATTCCCCAATAACCTGATTGAAGTTTCTAACAGTGCCTAAAGTTGGTCTCTGAAAGCACTCCACATCTGGATTAATGTTCCTTAGACAAACATGTACTTCATGGATAATATCACAGTCAAGCCAACCATTGGGTGATGAAATCAATTGATAATGCCCATCATCCAGCTTTGCAAGTGATGCTGACTTTTCTGAAGAGTATTTTGAAACACCAGTTATCAAATCAGATGCATTAAAAGTGTTACTAACAACCTTTGTTCAGTTTTTTCTCCCTGATTTACACACCATACATTCCCAAGTTGTCATTGCATTGTTCAGCACCTGCTTGAAGTATAAGCAGGGCAAATGAAAAAACTTTCTACCTTGACAAAATGGGTTGTGGCATTTCAGCAGTTTATCTGAACCGTGGCTTCTGTTTGCATGTGCAGATAAATCTAATTTGAGAGCTTCATCCAAAATATCTCTCGTCTGTTTGCATTTTGATTTTTCATTTTTGGCTGCTGGTGTTTTTAGACACAGGGGACAAAACCACTTGTTAGGTACTTTTGTAATTTTCAAACAAGATAAATGAAAAGTAGAGATGGGACATGCTTGGTTTGTGCATGTTACTAGAGGCCCTCTAGCTGCCAGTCTGCAAAAACAAGCAAAAACAATTGGGATAAGGGGATGAATGAGACAAACTTCACCCACAATTTCTGGTAGCATACAGTATCTCCAGAAGTGATTAAGTTTGGAAACAACAGAGTGCCAGTGTCTGACATCAGGCAAAATTATTTCACAGAAGAGATCAATTTGCTCACGAAAACCACAAACAACAAAGTCTCATTAAAGCTTTTCAGCAGTGAATATTTACTGTTGGATTTGGTAAAAGTAGGCATGAGTTGTATTTGTTAATATACAGCTCCAAGTCTATATCCTTTAAACAATAGGGGCTTTTGACCTCCCCACATCCATTCCCACAGCAATCACACCTACACAAAACGTCAGGTGTGGCATGTAACCATGGATATTATTTATTGATAAACGTGCCACATTTCGTTACCTGAAAGTTGATGTGCTTTTCCTTCATGATCTTTTCATAAGTTTCAATAGCAACACTTTCATGTTTACAACCATATTCTGTAGACTTCTATACGCCTTAAAATAGTCTTTACTGTAATAACTCGATCGAATTTTTTGTCTGATAACAAGAGAGGATCGATTCCAAGACAAGAAATCTTCTCTAAATAACGTTTTTTCACGTGGGGATCGAGCGTGTTCGCATAATCTGAGAGAGGATATCCCGCCATGTTGAAAAATGTGGAACACCAACATGGCGACTCAACTTTCCCGCGAAATTTGTGACGTCATGTGCAAACGCTCTATTAGGCCGCTAAGTATGCTGGGATGGAAAAAACCATGTGCTTTTGATAGCGGCGGCCATGATACGTTGGCTGTAAAACTAGTTGAGTAAAATCTGATACTTTATTGCTCTTGGGATCATTACAATTACTTACTATTGAAATTCAGCTCAAATCTCATAAAGATAATCCCGTAAGAAATGAGCTACCCAAATCTATAACCCTGAGTATTGGTCTGGCCGGGGCTTGAATCCCTTTTTTCTGAGTTAAGTTATCGCCATGCCTTGGGGAGTACCGCTCACGTTTTGAATAGAAATCAACATAAGGATGAAAAGTTAAGGGAGTTGACAGTCGCATGCGTCCAAGTCAAAAAAGGCTTATCCCCGAAGTGATTTATTTCTGATGTAATATTCCTTATTCGTAGATCGTTTCTTGCTTAAAGTTCTCAATTTCAGTGCTGTTCAATGGAAGTAGCACCCGTTTGTGATTGACCTGAACCAGGACACATACAAGTCGCATTTAAGATACGATTGTCCTGTCTGAAGACATCAACGTTCTTCCTCTTCAATTCGATTGCAAATTCTATCTGACACTGGTAATAACTTTAAGCTCGACAAAGGCTACCATATTTTGAGTTCGAAATCGATCGACGTGCTTGACGTATTCCCTAATGATTAATTTCCTCCAAATAATTTTTGAAGGCATCCATCGGAAAGGCAAATACTGCCTTTCCCTTTATTTTTTTTATAAATAAATATATCTTTCATAAGGAAAAAGAAAATAAAAACAAAACAGAAAAAGCACATGTCATGTACGGCAGGAATTGCATTCACAGCCTTTTATTCTCTGGACTAAAGGCCAATCCGTTGCGCTGCATTTGCACGTACTCGTTTACATGATGACAATATACAGACAATGGACATATCTCAGCCTGTGGACCATGTTTATTGAAGCAAAATTATCATTCCCATTTTTATTATAGTACTAGGTAGAACCCCTCTACAATTTTTGTAACACGAACACTTTTCATCATTGAACAAGATGTCGTTTTACAACTTTAGCGGGCAATTGCTCGTAAAAAGATAATAGAATAAAGAATTATAAAAATTTTTTCCAGGAGGTAAACCCCCTGAGCTATACAAAAAGTCAATTCCCAGTCTTTCATTAAGTATTATCCGAGTTCACTTTGAATTTTTTTTTTTCGGTTTGTTTTTGTAAGAAAGTTTTTAATTTTTCGTGATTTGAGCCTGAAAACGTTCAGATTGGCCACGCGAAAGCGAGGCGCTACCCAGAGGCCCAGGTAACCCTCCTCGTTCCAGTCTCTCTCACACTCACTGCTGCCATATTTCTTCTTCCAAACTCCGCTTGTCTTTGTCCAACATGGATTTTCAAAACCGTGCTGGAGGGAAAACAGGTTCGGGTGGTGTAGCGTCGTGGTCAGAATCGAACAGAGACCGTCGAGAACGTCTGAGGCAGCTTGCTTTAGAGACAATCGATCTTAACAAGGTAAACCTATTTCATAGTTTACGTCGCTTGTTGACCACGCATGAGTTTGTGCGAACTCACATGCATGGCCCTCTTCATGTTACACAGCTGTGCCACGATAGGGCTTGCATACTTAAATGTATGACAAATTCTATATCCTTGAATTCATGTGCTAATAATCGATAGGTTCTGTTAGGAGTAAATTTGATTGTAGTATTATTCTGTAAGACTATATATTCTGTAACCTAAGCTTGTTTTTCAGTAATTCTTATTTATCCAGATTTATTTAGTTACTTTATAATTATTATTAGTTAATAAGTTAGTTAGTTACTTACTTTACAGTTATTATATTATCTGTTATGACTGCTGTAACAGCGCTCTAAGCTGCGACCATTTTGGTCGCCATGGCGAGTGAAAAAAGTATTTGGCGACTAAAATTCTGGTGAAAGTCACCAATCGGCGACCAACCGATTAAAAGAGAAACTTGCTTGAAAAATTATCAACAATAGGACGAATTTAATCAATAGTACAAGCTGTGGCATCACCTGCGTTTCTCTTTTCGCCTCTCGAATGCGTAAAAAAATGGCAAATTCGATCGATTTGTAGGGGCAATTGGCAATGTTGCACGGTCTCAGCAGCTTTGTAATGTTGAAATAAATCGTTTTTGCTACTAGGCAGTCTCTTCCTTTTTAGCTCAATGGATAGAGCGCTGGACTGTAGTGCGGGAGGTCGAGGGTTCGAGCCCCGACCAGACCAACACTCAAGGTCTTAAAATAATTGAGAAGAATTTGCTACCTTTCTATAACATCAGGAAATGGTTAGATATTCTAGTCTTCTCGCATAGGGACAAATAAATGGAGGTCCCGTCTCCTGCAGGGTTGGGGCAGGAGACGTTAATTTCCCACACACGAGATTACTGTGTGATGGATGTCGTCCCCTGGGGTGGGATGGGTGGGTTAGGACAGCAGGTCCACATCAGCTATTACAGCTGCCAAATTAATCAACCTGCTTAAACAAATAAATGACCTTCAACTTCAACCTAAGTGATAAGACATGCTGTTCAGCGCATTAGCCCATTGTGTAATGTATCATGAAGTCTCCTCCCCTTCTGTTTTTTTTTGGGGGGGGGGGAGGGAGTGCGACTAAATTTTTTTTCAATAAAGAAACGAGAACTTTGAGTTTAAATTTACAGGACATGTTTCGACGTTCTCATGTCATCTTCAGTTGCAAATGAGCTTTTAATGGTTTTACATTTGAATTTATATTAAGGTACATTACAAATTACGTGTCAGGGCTTTCATTACAATTTAAATATTAAATACGTAAAAAATGTAAATAGTGCATGCTTGACTAGATCAAAAAATAATAATACTAATAATAATGATAATGATAAAAGAAAAGACCAAGGAACAACATAATTAAAAGGAAAGAGACAATTCTAGATGCTTCAATTGCTGATTAACAATGGGTTTTTCCCACTTAATATGCAGTGCCTCTTTGATCTTAATTTTGTATTTTGAAGCGGCAGAATCTAAGATTGTGAAACATTCAGTATCACACGAGTCAAGACAGGCCCTTAATGATTGCAGGTGCTTGTAAATAAAAATATTATTTTTATGCGAAGTTTTGTCCGACAAGAGGTGCTCACGAACTGGTGTACAAATCTGGCGAGTGGTCTCACCAATATAACTGACATTACAGCCGGCACCCAAAAATTTATAAATGAAATGCGAACGCAGACCTAGCGGTACTGAATCTTTCATGCTGAACATGTTTCTGAGTTTAAACATACTGAAGACTAACTTAACATCTAAATCAGCTCTACAATAACGTTTGAATAGTTGTCTTAACCGACCAACATACGGAAGTTTATAATAGTGCGAAGAAGGTTTACCAGAGTTAGAGGAGGCATTCTGCCCAGTAGGAGAAGGATTATTTTTCTTAGCTAGATAGCTGTAAATGATCTTGTCTATGACCCAAGATGGAAAACAATTTTTCCGAAGCAAGAAAATAAGTTTCTTGACATCCAAATTAAGATCAAAGAGGCATTGCATATTAAGTGGGAAATACCCATTCTTAATCAGCAGTTGAAGCATCTGGAATTGTCTCTTTCCTTTTAATTATGTTGTTCCTTGGTCTTTTATTTTAACGTTATTATTATTATTATTTGATCTAGTCAAGGGCGGGCTATTTACATTTTTTGCGTATTTAAAAATTGTAACGTGAGCCCTGACACGTAATTTGTAACGTACCTTAATATAAATTCAAATGTACAACTGTTAAAAGCTCATTTGCAACTGAAGATGACATGAGAATGTTGAAACATGTCTTATAAATTTAAACTCAAAGTTGTTGTTTCTTTTTTGAGAGTTATTGTCACTGCTGACTTTACGTCCTTTTAGTAAATTTTTTTAAGGTGACCATTTTACAATTGAAGGTTGTTTGAAAAATTGAGCTTAGAGCGCTGTGTAACCTTACCTCTCCGACTGCCTCGTCTAGCTTTTGCTATTTTGCGGGCAAAATGATGCGCATGAAATTAAGAGTTCATTCATTCAGAACTCTTCACTGTTTTTGGCTTCATTACTGGTATATATACACTTTCATGATTACCGTACTTTCAACTTAAATTGCACGTGACTATGAAAGTTTATTACTATTGCAAGGCAACAAAGTGTAATTAATACAGTTACTGGTATTTTCAAGATCATTTTCCTGTAAAGAGGTGAAGTTGAACTCTTATCCTTGTTTTTATTTGCAGGATCCCTATTTTATGAAAAATCATCTCGGTTCTTATGAATGCAAATTATGCCTTACTCTTCACAATAATGAGGTAAGGTGACTGAAGTTTCTCATAGTTAAGACCTATTTTTTTTTCAAAATGGGTAAGTAAAGATCTCAAAAGAGAGCACTCACTCCTTAAAGATTGTTAAATAATACATCATCCCTATTTCCTTGAGACAAGGATCTTAACTCCAGGAAGTGGTTCTTTCTATCAATATTTTGTGCATGTAACACAGGTTAGCCAGGCCATACTACAAACTCAACAACAACTTTTAATCTGACATAATAAACCCAAATTGTGCTTTCTTTGAAATGTTGTACATTATTTTGAACTTAAGATACCTGCACAGCAGCAAGTTTTATTTTGAACCAAGACTTAAGTTACACCTCACTTCATTTGATGTAGATCAAATGTACAGCAAAGTGACATGGCTTTATACCTAATACCAATTCTTCAAGAAATGGCACAGCTATATGTTAACTTAATATGCTGAAATTTTAACTATTCAATAAAAATCTTCATGCAGATTTACCAATACTAAAATAAACAGTATATAGCGGCTTCATGACAAACACAAAGTCATCAAGGAATAGGTATAGTAGCCTTTCCCTTGAATCATACTGGAGATTACTCTTTCTCTTTGTCAAAAATCATGTTACAGATTTGCCTGTACCTAAATGTTCATCGTAGAGGCTTTACACCTAGGACATGTTCTTCAAGAAATTGATACAGCAACTTTTCTTTTGAATCATATTGAAGATTAAAACAATGATAAGTTGACAGTGAAAACAACAATCCCTTTACAAGGATGAATATCCTAGCTGGTGTATGACTATAATTCTGTCAACTAGTGGTTTATATTTAGTTTGAGATTCTTTACTCTGGTTCAGTAATTTTTTGTATACTAATCACATGATTGTAGATAAAAAAATTACAAATGGTAGCAGTTTACATTCTATGCTTATTCTTCTGGAAGTTATAAATTTATGATTTATTTTGACAACCACTTTGAATGTCATTTGAAATTAAGAATTTCGTGAATTACATGCAACAAGGATATTCTTAATGCTTTATATTTAGGGTAAACTAGGAACACTCAAAACTGTGGTCTTGTTTCATGAATCATAGATATTGAGTGTGTTGAAAGAAAAATTAATGTAAAAAAGTTTTTCAAATTATATTTATAATTATATTTCCTTGGGAATTTGACCAGCACAATTCCACAGATATTTCTGAAATTTTGGCAAGCATTTATCATAAATCTAGTTGGAAGAAGAACCTTTTTGCATAGAATGAATACTTGCAAAAAGCAAGGATTTGAGATATTTATTCAATAGAGGAAATACCCTTAAAATGAGAATTCAAAGTCATTTCTTAAAACAAGGAATGTAAATCTTATTTTTAATGGTGGTATTCTTAAACTGAGGAACTTTTATTGGAGAGTATAAAATTCTTAAAAGCAGAAATCTTAATCCTTACATTTCAAGGAATTCTTATCAATAAAGATTTAGAAATGCAAAGACTAGCAAAAACTAACGATAAAAACCGACGTTTCGGTGTCATCATGACACCATTGTCAAGGAGAAATAAAAAATAAAGTTTGTGGCAAGGTGTAACACTAAATTAGCATAAATATGTTACAAGCTAATTAAACAAATACTTTTGAGCGAATTGAATCGCTTTGCATGTTCAGAGTGGGTTTTAAATGCTTTTCATCAGAGACTTAAAACCCACTCTGAACGTGCAAAGCGATTCAATTCGCGCAAAAGTATTTGTTTAATTAGCTTGTAACATATTTATGCCAATTTAGTGTTACACCTTGCCACAAATTTTATTTTTTATTTCTCCTTGACAATGGCGTCGTGATGACACTGAAATGTCGGTTTTTATCGTTAGTTTTTGCTAGTCTTTGCATTTCAAGGAATTGACTCTCAAAATAAGGGAAAAATCCTTGTTTTGAGTATCCACTGATTTACAATAAGAATTCCGAAAAACATAAACTTTAGAGTGGTGTGAACATCCTTGTACTTGTTTTCATCCTCATGCTAATAACTATCTCAGAACTGCGAGACAGGCTTCAAGCGCAGTACTCAGTTGCAACACAAGCATAGGCATAAACATAACAAGCTAATGCTCAGGTGCATGGGCACAGCTACAACATAAACATGAGCACAAGCGCTCAGGCGATGTTATGTTAACTAGGGACATGGTTGGTATAAGCAGTATAGTGCTTGCTGATTGCCTGAAAGTCTTTCACTTATGTTAATCCTTATGCTTATGCCAACCAAGTCTTAACTAGACAGTATAAGCATAAAAAGAAGGCAACGTCTTGATAATCATATGCATATATGCTTATCCTTATGTCCGTGCGTTCCATCCAGCACATAAGCTCTTACATGCCTATCCCTATGCTTGCATCGCAAGTAAATACTCAGCTCAATATTGGATCAATAGTTTTATGATAAACAAAACAGCACCCTTTTGAACTTTCATTCCACAAACCTTTACAGTAAAATCTAGAACAGTGATTGTCTTTCATGAAATCCTAATCAGGCCATATTTTCTGTCTTTGAGGCCTAATTTAGTTTCACATTGTGTTCCTCATAATGCTAATTTACCAGTCTAACGATTCATACCCTAGTATGGAAATCATACACCCATTTCTATTGACCACACAAATTACATTGGCTTATCCAATTCACGAGTTGGCTCACAGAGCCTTTGATTTTAAATATTTTGGTTGTTTTTCAATTTCTTTTAAAACAAATTTGGAATTTTGGAATTTGAAAATGATTAAAAGTTTGCAAAAATTCACCAAATTAGTCTCCGGTACCACCTTAAACTGACAAATAGTGAAGTGAACTGGATGGAAAAGTTATATATTCATGATCACTACACATATTGATTTTTTACTTGTTATGTTTTGACAGGGAAGCTATCTTGCCCACACCCAAGGAAAAAAACATCAATCAAACTTGTAAGGATTCATGTAAACTAATTAACTAGTGTAGGTACATTCAGAATGTAGGAAGAATGGCTGTATGCTTGACTGCTTGAATAATTGCTGATATACATGTAGCAATACACCTAAATTAATTATTCTTAGAATAACATTGATGACTTAATTCCCTAGGGCTCGTCGAGCTGCAAAAGAAGCAAAAGAGGCACCAGCTCAACCAGCACCTGTGAGTACTAATTAAGTACATTTTAATTTAACAAAGTTATTAAACAACAACTGCATTTGAAGACCTTTATAGCCATGTTTATTCATTTCCGTGTGATGCTTGATGCAGCAATGAAAAAGTTACTATTTCTATTGCATGTATTCTGATTGTATTAGTTTGATTTATTGCCAGAAATTTACTTTCTTGTGTAATAAAAGAATGCTCCATGTCACCTTTAAATAAACTGTAATTTTCATTTTAACTTCCCAACTGTCTCTTCCCTTAAAATGAGTTGTAGGTGCCACCTTGGCCTTCAAACAGAATTTTCTGGCTGTAACACTGGTTTTAGTTCTTCATTTATTGGCTCCTTTGTAGATTAATCTGTACAAATTGTGATAATTTTTTTCATCCTCATGTTTTTCTCCGTCTCTATATCTCTTTGTGCCATAAGGCACATAAGGCTTTGACATTCTCTTTCCATCCACTTCAGTTTGTTGCTAAAGTTCTAACAGTCATCTATGATCGCCACCCAGCTATTCATCTTTTGTCCTTAATCATTCTCCTCCATGTTGTTTTCTCCTCCATGTTGTTTTTTACCTTTCAATTATAATATGCAAACATGTAAACTGCTGCATGTGAACTGTTATTCATCCTAAACTTCATATTTTAGACTAAACTTGTGCAATAATGTGTTCACAAGCATGATTTCCTTCTCTATCTGTGTAGTTGTAGGCCCTTATGTAGCCATCATGTCTTTTTTAAACAATTGTCAATTAAAACTAGGGAAGCAAATGCTTGGGTACAAAGAAAAATTGTTGTTTTAAGAAAAAAGGCAAAGGCATTTTTTTTTTATGGTTTTTTAATCATCTTTTATCCAATTTTTTTACAGGAAAAACCAAGGGTATCTGTTAAAAAGTTTGTCAAAATTGGTCGTCCTGGTTACAAAGGTAATAGAATAGTTTGAACCTGTTTCTGTAGCCAGAGACCTGGGTGTCTATATTGACCAAACTCTCAATTACAATGAACATATATCAAAGCTAGTTTCAAGCTGTGTTCACAAACTTGTTCAAATTAATAGGATAAAACACTTATTAGATTGGAAAACTCTACTTTTAACGATTAATGCCTTTGTATTTAGTAAACTCTTTTATTGTTCGAATAATTATATCAACAAAGTTGAAATGGTAAATTGGCCACCGTTACGATTATAACAGCTGACATTTTGAGCGTTAGCCCTTCGTCTGAGGGAATGACGAAGGGCTAACACTCGAAACGTCAGCTTTTATAATCATAACGGTGGCCAATTTGCCATTTCAACTTTGTTGATATATTCAAATTATTTCGTTACCCCCACCGACGCAGCCCCAAACACTTTCTTTAGAAACTATCAGCCTTTATTCTTTTATTGTTCGACTGTTTGGGGAAATACATCCAAATCAAATATAAAGAAGCTGCAACTCTTTGGGCCTTATATCACGTAGGTGGCTTAGCATAGAAGATAAATTGGGATTAAACAGCCGTCATGGTGCATAAATGCTTACATCATTGGGTGCCCATCTGTTTGAAAGACAAATTTTTATGTAGGTCACAAGTTCATAATAGACAACTTAGATCTTTTGATAATAATGATCTCAACTTGCTACACTGTCCACTTTCTACTGATCAAAGGTCATTTGCCTTTTGGGAAGCAAAAGTTTGGAACTCACTCCCCTTGGACCTAAAGTTAACCCCTTCACTGAGGACTTTTAAAAGAATGTATGCCAACTGCTTTTAAACAATAATTATTTATCATGAAATGTTGTATTTAATAGTTAATATTTAATTTTATCTTTTATTTCATTAAGATCATTGAGATTTTTAAATTATTTCTAATTCATGTAAGATTTTCATTTAATTTCTATTCAAGTTAGTCTATTTGTTATTTAAATATTGCTGCTGAAAAGCCCTTTTCAGGAAACGCAATGAATAAATATATATGTATATGTATGTACATATACATATGTACTTAGGTATATGTTTGTACGTGTTTGTATGTATATGTACATGTATATATAGGTATATGTATGTTTGGGTTGAGCTTTAAATAAATTTGTCTGCATTCATATAATTCAAACTATATATACATGTACATATAGGTGGAGTAGTATTTTTACTATTTTTTTTGGCTGCATGTAGTTCAAACTAGGTGGTCAAGTGTTTCTTTTTTGTTCTGGTTAAGGGCTGTAGAAATATATCAAACGAAAGAAAAACGCAAATTAAACAAGTCCAGAATCGTTTTATCTTTTGCTGACACCTTGCTATAATTGTTCTTTTCCTGTCCTGTATTAAGTTACAAAGCAGAGGGATCCTGACACAGGACAGCATAGTTTACTCTTTCAGGTAATATATGTGCATCTATGTGGACATACTTTCATTGCCACTGTGAACAATTAGAGGTGTACTTCATTTCTGATGCTGCAAAAGAACCACCCAGAATATCACCAAGGCTGTTTATGAATTGAAAATGAAATTAAATACTGGTACATAAAGGGTTTTTACAAAACAATTTTTTTTAATTCTTTTTTTCATTCTGCTCAATTTTTCCTTGAGCTTTCTCACACAGGTTTATACCACTCTGCAGTGCACATTCACCTTGCCAACAAACTGCAATTTTAATTTTAGACAAGGGAATAAATTATAAAGCATTTGAGGGCTTGTAAAATGAAAAACTGTTTGAACTCAAAAATCCTCCCAAACCCTCACAATCCTCTTAAAGTGCACCTAAACCCCAATTTTTTTTTCGCTTAATGAAATAATCTTATTTTTTTGGAGTATTTCTGTCATTTAGATATTGTCCGAAATATGCCGACTGGGTGTGCTGTATGAGGAATGTATCAAGCGCGATACCCTCTTGCAAATTTTGCACTTTTCTACATCCTTCTACAACACACTTAGTTGGCATATTTTCGGACAATATTGACTATAACCTTCCCAAACAAGTGAAAATGTGTGAAATGCAGACTTTCATGTTCTCGATTTGACGTCACATTACCCACTAGAGCCATTTCTTTTTAAACTCGGTCATGGGGCAAGGTGGCGACCGATTTTCCATATTTTGACTGGGCATAGAAAATTGAAGATTTGAGCAAATAAATAAATTTTTGCACAAATACTCCAAAAAATAAGCTTATTTCGTTAAGCGAAAAAAAATTTGGGGTTTAGGTGCACTTTAAGGGCTATGGCCTTCGGTACACTGATTGCAAGATTTCTTCTCAAAGTACCTAGTCATTTGCTCCTAAAACTTTTAAGAACTCTGAGGACTTAGAGTGACTTTTAATTTTAAGTTATTGCTTCACCATTTTATACCCGTATTTAAGTGACTCTGAATTCTATTGTACAAACTTAAATTTTAATTTTAAGTTATTGCAATTTCTAATCTATTAGGTCTTGACAGTATGTTTTAGGCTTTTTTAGATTCTTAATCTTAGAGGCACGTATGTATTTTGAACGAGCTCTACGAGCTCCTTGATGCTACGTGGGTAAATAAAGTATTGATTGATTGATTGATAATCACTGATGTTTTCCAGGTGGATTACCCAGAGATAGCAGAGAGCATCACTCCAAGACACCGCTTCATGTCTGCTTATGAACAGAGAATTGAACCTCCTGACAAGGCATGGCAGTATCTCCTCTTTGCAGCAGAGCCATATGAAACAATAGCATTCAAGGTGATTAGTTGTTGTTAGCTTTTCTCTGTTTAACTTTACCTCATGTAAACTGAGATCTACCTTGACCTACCAAATCTCGCGTCATATTTGATAAATCATTAGTTGAATTCTTATTTGGCTTGAACCATGAGGGAGATATTAAGAAGCATGGAGAATAAGTCAAATAGAGATTTGCAATTATTTCATGATATTTGTTGTGATAGATTCCAAGTCGGGAAATTGACAAAGATGAAGGGAGACTTTGGACTGAATGGAATAAAGACACAAAACAGGTCAGATTTTCGTGAAATGACATGTATCTATGAACTGTGAAGCACTGCAATACTGATACACTCAATAAACCATGAAACTATATTTTACACAGAAGAGAAAAACATATAAAAATTGCAGGACCTAGATTTTGGCAAGGCGTCTATCTAATTCAAAGTCCGCTTCGTAAACATTACTTTTAATTGTTCTTTTAACTGTTCTTGACCCTCTAAGACAGAGCAGGGCCGACCTAAGGATGGGCAAAGGAAACTAACTGAAAAAATACTATCAGTAAACTTTTCATACACTAGACCTAGAAATTCTGCACCGAAGGGGCTTTTGTTACAGGGTTTACAGTGAGGTTTTAAAATACAACATACTGTTCTCTTTTCTTGCAGTTTTTCCTCCAGTTTCATTTTCGGTTGACTCCCATTCAAATTCAACAGCAACAGCAGAAGAGAGGTGTCAGTCAGCCAGGTGTGCCACCAGGTTTAGCTCCGCCCCCTCCGAGGAACATTCCATCTGCCAATCCACTCAACCCGTTTGCTCAGCGCTGATAATTTATGTTGTCTATGTTAACTTTTCAGAGGCGTGCATACTTTTTTACACTTAGAGCTAGATTACAGACTAAAGTTTTTGTAACAGACTTGAGCACCATCAATTACAGCTAATAAAATGGGATTTACAACTTGAGAGGTTTGTGTTTCAATAGAACAAAATATTGGTGTAGACCTTAGCCAAATGGCCACAAGGCAAAAAACAAGATTATTGATCAAGTAGGCTTTATGCAAATGCCTTGTGCAAATTTTACCCTGCAGAGTCAGCAAAACTAGCCATTCCAAAACAAACGCTCCAGTGATAACTTCGTATTAGGCGTTCTGCTGACGGCGTGTGCGTTATTATTGAAGCTTCAACATTTAAATGGAAGAAAAATTTTCTGCCGACTTTGGTAGACCCAAGGGATTATAGTGACGAGGTCTACACGAAACAAATGAATATTTCGCTAGATAGATGGGGTCACAATTCTTTGTTGGTATCGTTCTCAGTGTGCGTCAATGTTGGGTTGATTCCATTGCAATACCTTACAGCACTGATTCCATGATATGATCGAAATGAGGGACCCTGACGTTCTGATAGGTGCAAACATGCTCGAGTGCTGTGATTAGATATATGCAAGATACATACCACTCAATACGCTAATCTAATTATTTTTTATATAAACAAAAAACTACAAAAACCAATTACGATATATACAACGGTATGCAGCTACGATGAAAAGATAAAGGATGGAGGTGTCATGAAAGCATGGTAGTTAACAAAGAATTTTTTTAAGTATATGTAATTCATTCTTTAATTCTCCTGAGATCAATGTACTGTGTTGTATTGTAGTGTACCTATTAGGTAATCTGTATTCTTTACTTGCGTAACCCGTTTTGTAATTAACCTTCATCCAATATTAGTTTTCTTTTCTTTTTCTGTCACCTTGCGTCCACATATATTTAAGACTTTTGGGTGGTTACGGTTGGAGAGGTTTTTTAGTTTTGAGCGAAGAGCGTTGGGGAATTGAAAGGAACAGAGACTCGTTCAACATCAGAGCCGGGAACGTAAGTGCACAGAGAAGCTGTCAGACAGTAAGCTGACGAAGAAGTGGTGATAAATAAATTAAGAAGAAAAGTCCGAACGAAGGTCAAATTACGAGAAGTTGTCTGAGCGAAGAGGAAAGTACGCAAAGTTGGAAACTGGTGAAACGGGAGATTTGTTTGTGAAACGGGAGGTTGGTTTGTGAAACGGAAATTTGGTTCGTTAGTACGTAGTTTGTTGGTGGAGCGTGGGAGAGTTGAGGACAAGTCAAGAACACGGACGCAAGGCGAACTGAACTAGTAAAAACTTATTTTTTTTTAGTTAATAATACTCTTCTAAATAGATTTAGCGTACTCTAATTTTAGATTATATTCCTGTAAATTAATTAAGGTAAATAATTTAGCTTATTGTATTATCGTGATTGTTAGTTACTATTATTGTCTTAATAAATATTTGTAGGCTTACGTTTGGTTGTGGCGTGTTTTCTCGGGTTTGTTTATGCCTGGTGTTTTTTTTGTGCATGTGTTAAAGGGCGCCCACCTTTGTGGCGCGGTATCGTCACAGGGGGAAAGACGGCGTCTATTAAACTAGTGGTAAGCCAACAGTTTCCATTGATTTGTAACAGCGATCCGGCGATACCGCCCTAACAAAGTGGTAGAGTGAAAAGTAAAAGACGTAATAAGCTAAAAAAACAAGCATTGTGGATGGGGATCCAGCAAAGAAAACCATTTCCCTGACAACCGCAACCGTTATTTCTCACTTCCGCGTTCTTAAATTGCCTACACTGACTGGGGCTTGGAACAGGTCATTCTTCGTCTGTCTTCTCAAAGTAGTTATCATGCTTAAGCTCAATATGGGCTGATTCAAGGCTTCGACACCCCTCCCCCGGGCAACTCACGGGCATTTGATCCTCATCCGTGACCGGGGGCTGGCGAATTTGAACCTTGCCTCGCTGGGGTAGGGATTTAAACGAGAAGTGTCAAGTCTTTCTAGTGGAATTAAAGTGTTTTATCTCTAAAAACTGAACGTGTTTATGTTTATTAGTTCCTGAGCTAACCGCCTCCCAGTTAGCTCAATGGATAGAGCGCTGGACTGTTGTACGGGAGGTCGAGGGTTCGAGCGCCAGCCGGACCGACACTCAAGGTCTTAAAATAATTGAGAAGAATTTGCTACCTTTCTATAACATCAAGAAATGGTTAGATATTCTAGTCTTCTCGGATAGGGACGAATAAATGGAGGTCCCGTCTCCTGCAGGGTTGGGGTAGGAGACGTTAATTTCCCACACACGAGATTACTGTGTGATGGATGTCCTCCCCTGGGCTGAGATGGGTGGGAAGGTGAGAAAGTGAGATCGATAGACTGAAGCGGCTGCCAGAGGCGCCTGATATGCTGACGTCTGTTCTCAACCTTACACTGCACCCATAATTCAACCTCTGGGCTGCAAGTGGTCAGATATAAACTATATTTACATCTTTGGCTCCCTTACGAGTTCCCAACTTCTTTAATGTAAAACAACAATTAAAAATCTGTTCTTTTATTCCACGACAGGTACTTCACATTGCAATTAAAAAACTTATTCCAAATCAACTCTGCGGGGGATGGGGGGCGGACCCGCCTTCTTGGCTGCAACCTTCAAGAACGGTTCTTCAGAAGAGTCTTGACCAGACACACCTGCTAGGAAATCTGGTACAGTAAAGGTTATATTTTCACTTGACACGTTAGTCACTTCAAGTGATTCGCTGTCAGAGGCTGGGAGATAATTTTTTTGTTCATTTAAAGGTTCATTAATGACCAGTTTACGTTTGGGTTTCACGGGTGGAGGAGGATTAAGGTCCGGTCTCTGAGGAGGTTCCGGTTTAGGTGCCTTTATAGCTGGATGATTACTTTCAGTGACTACCACTCCAGACGACTTGACTTTTGTCCGTGGAAGTGCTACCGGTTTCACCGTCGTTTCATCAACTCTCGCACCATTTTCAGGGTCTTTTTCAGATATTATTGAACGAGGCCTTGGCTTAGGGGTTGGTTTGGAAAGAGATGGAGCTCTTTGAATTCGCGTAGCCTCATTATTAGCAGTAGCATTGTCTGTGTTTGAATCAGAGAGAACTGAACTTGAATTTTTATCTACATCACGTGAAGTCTGCTTTGTTGAAGGTTGTTCCTTGTCACTTTTTCCATCTAAAAAAGGAAGAATGAAAGAAAATGCACCGTTTTTAATGTAGCCAATAACTACAATTTTTTCGTTGGATACGTGCTCTTAAACGAATTTCATAAGTAAGCATCTATCATTATCATCTGTCCTCACTGGCCGGAAAACCTGGCGGTTTTATGGGAGTTAAGAACAATGGAACATCGAGAAGAATGGGATGGACAAACCGCTGGCCTGCTACTCATTTTCGAAGCTCAGCCTCCTTCATTTCTTTCTACCACCTACTTAGCCTTGTCGACATACCCGTTTTTGCTTTTCCTTTTCCCACCGACTTCTTACCATCCTCTTTTTCACTTGAAACGCCATCAGGCAGCAAAAACGATGGCAGTAGTTTGGGATCATCTTTGGCAGCAAGCAGCAAAGCCTCCACGTTATCGGCGCCAATGTGAGCCACGTGTTGAATATTAAATGGAACACCAATACCAGGACTCTTGGAAATAAACGTAAAATCATTATGTCACGTGATGGAAGCCGACAAAATTCAGTACTGGAAGGAAAAATGTAGACATTGGTATGGTTTAGGGTATATGTTATGCCATTATATATGAAAAAAAAAAAAACAAGCATCCCCACCAGGAAAAAGCGATTTGATTAGCGCTAATTGTTCTTCTAACGACCTGGTAAAGTAAATCCATTGATCCTTAAACTCCCAAGTGACTAACTTGTAACTTTTCGCTTCAAAATCAATTCATAATTTAGCAAGCAAATTAGAGGAATACATAAACTTATCAGCTGAAAGTCGTTTTCTTGAAGCAACAACGTCATCTCCTTGCCGGTTTCAAGGGTTACGTATAGCGGCTGGAATAAAGTGTTACAAAACAAATACGCCCAGCTGAGTACCTGTTTGTCTTTTTTAGCGGAAGCATGAATGATGTCCACTTTAGGCTTGGGCTTGGGCTTAGGACTCTCCGGAGGGGGCAGAGAGAGCGGCGCTTTAGGACCATCAGCGTCCCTCTTTGGAGGGGCTGGTCGTTTTGGCGGCGCAGGCCTGCTGGGTTTTAGAGGTTTGACAGATTCCTTCACCATGGAATCAAAATCATCAAGGGCCTCAACTTCAACAGATTGGCCGGCGTCAACAGGTGCAGAAGCCACGAGGATCTCCTCGACTTTGTTGACCTGAGTTGAGGCTTTTACAGGTGGTTTGGGTCTCGCAGGCGCTGGCCTAGGTGGCGGTGGCCGCTTAGGTCCAGGCTTCTGATTGTCGTCACGTTTAGGGCCTGGTTTTCCACGAATGATTAAAAGCTTTAAAAAAAGTAACTGCCCCGAAACGAGCATAAATAAATTTACTCAACCCACTTTCATGCTCTCCTGAAGTCAAGTGACTATACTTATGGGAATTAATTATCTTCGTATTTCGTTTGAAACTTAAAACAAGTCTATTGCTCGCAGTCTCATTTTCCTGGAATAAAAAAAGGTCCAGGCCAACCTCTGTTGCAGCAATTAACAGTTCAAGTTCTCCTTGCCACACGAGACAGATTGTAACGGCCCGATCATACTGTAATAAGTTACTTACCACAGCCTTCGTTGGTGATCTTTTTCATTTCAGGGTCTGCTTCTGGTTCGCTATCGTTGTCACTGTCATAATTTACTGCATGGTTTCCGTCGTCTTCCGGTTCACTCTCGGAATTTTCATCATCCAAAGCTTCCGTTGAATGAATCCTGATTGGTTCCAAGACAGGTACGTCCACCGACTGCTTTTCTGAGGAGGACGACAACAGATCTGACAGCGCCCGACCTCTGACAGGAGTGAACTTAAAGTTCCTGTGTTCTTCAGAGTCACCAGTAAATGAGGACCCGTCGGAGACAAGGTTTTGAACAGTGAGGTCCGTTTTGGATAAGAGCGATTCAGATTTAAGACGAACTTGCACTGTTTTACCAGATATCTGCGAAAGTAAAATTGGGATTGCTTGTTTTAGTGAACATGCATTCAAATTGTTAAACTGCAGAACAAGTAAATAGGTTGAGCCACATATTCATTTAAAGAGACCCTTCTAATGTACGATGATGGGAACTCTTACGAAACCTTCCCAAGCCGTACCAAATCAGTCTGCATAATGCAAGACACGTGATGCGAGATAAGCGCGGAAATGCGCTCAAATACATTTGTCCTTTGGACTCTACCTTTTCGTTAAAGATCATCGTTTTCCTCGAACTTTACCTTCGCAGTTGTGAACGAACATGCGAGAATATTTTCGTGCCAAATGGAAGCATTCGTCTTTAAGCCCCGAACTTTCATTAATAGGCTGCTGTAAGACCCAGCTGACTGTTGAAAAATTATTTCAATGCCCCTGTGCGCCCATACTTCAGGCACACCTTCACAACTGCCAGATTTTTACCTCTTTTCCGTCAAGTTCCAAAGCTTTCAAAGCATTCCTTCCATCATCCATAGTCAAAAAAAATTCGTCATCGACCAACCTGAAAAATATACATCAAATGGATATGTCGTGAACAGAACTCCCTCAATTCATCGCTGGTTGAGCTGGCTTGATATGGATACAGACTTTGGTTTGCGCTAAGAATTTCAACTTATACTTCAAGTAAACAACTTTTTGTGTAGCTGTTCCGTTTTGACGCCAAGATGCAGTCGCAAAGAATCTAGGGACGAATAAGCCTTTTTATATTTAAATGGGCGCAACGAATTTAAATACTTTCCTAACACACATCCGCTGAAAGAACAGGTAAAGAGCTGTGTAAAGATGTATGGATTACCCAACAGAATTGCAAGTAACATTTCGCTGCGCATATTTCAGCCCTTCAAGTGTGATTTCATATTTAAAACGCAATTCATTCATTTGCTTTGTAGTTTGACTGTTGCCGATGTTACCGTTGGCAACCAGTCCAGAAATAAAACGGTTATCTGTGTATCTGTAGCCTTCGTATTTAAGTAACGCTTCGCTACGTAAGCGCGAATCAGACTTTGTGCGAGTATTTTCTTTTGATTTCAGTAAAGCTTTCGATACTGTCTCGCAATATATAGTGTGCAATAAGTTGAAGGTCATGGATGTCGATCCGTATATCATCAATTGGATCATAAGTTTTTCAACTAATAAGCAACGGGTGGTTGTAGATGGGTAGTCTACAGAATTTGTCAGTGGTACAAGGGTGTTCCTCAAGGAACTCTATTGGGGCCCGTCTTATTCTCTAGAATGATTAATGATATCACTGCTGTACATCTCGGAAGTAATCTGCGTCTTAAATATGCAGACGACTTGACGCTTGGCATTCCAGTCAAGTCAACAGTTCCCAACTCTCTTGCGATGCAAGAGGTGGGGAACATTCAACAATGGGCCTGTAAAAACAGGATGAAACTTAAACTAAGCAAGACCTGGGAGTTGGTATTAAGAAGGAAAACAACCAAACAGACGCCTGATGCGTTACCCTCAATTGTATGGAAGCCTGAACTTAAATTGCTCGGTGTAACCTTCAATCAAGACCCCTGTAACTGGGACACTCATTTTGATCTTCTGCTACGTAAAGGGTTTGTAAATTTTATGGTTATTCGCAGGAGGATTTGACGGCTCTTTTTAATAGCTTAATTACGTCATTATTTTTGTAAGCAATTGAACTTTGGGGAACGCATTAGAATGTAAATACCTCAGCAGAATCGATAAGTTCTGTAAACGTACCCACAAATATGGGTATCTATTGAATTTTGATCAGCAGAGATTTGCTAAAGCAAAGGCATAGAAAAAAACCAGGAAAGATTTATTACTCGACGTTTCGGGGTCATCGTGACTCCATTATCAAGAGACTAGTATAAAACATGCAAATAAGGAAAGGTACAAGAATAGCATAAATTAGACTGAACGGCTTAAACAAACACCTTGGCGCGGATGGAATCCGTTTGCACGTTCAGTGTTCAGTTCAGTGTTGGCTTACGCATGCGAATATACAACATTTCATGCGAATATACATTTCATGCGAATATACATTTCATGCGAATATACATTTCATGCGAATATACAACGAAATGTAACGGCAAATTTGATTGCCTTGTTAATGAAATGTTGTATATTCGCATGCGTAAGCCAACACTGAACGTGCAAACGGATTCCATCCGCGCCAAGGTGTTTGTTTAAGCCGTTCAGTCTAATTTATGCTATTCTTGTACCTTTCCTTATTTGCATGTTTTTAAATTAGTCTCTTGATAATGGAGTCACGATGACCCCGAAACGTCGAGTAATAAATCTTTCCTGGTTTTTTCTATTGAATTTTACACCCATTAAAGATATTCTTCGTGCCAGAGATAAACTGTTATGGGAACAGATCACGAAAGACAGCGATCACTGTCTACAAGACCTACTTCCCCTGGAGAGGAGAAGGTCGCTCTGTTCTCGTGGCCATAACGACATTTTACCTCGTATTCGTACGGAACGTTTTAAGCGAACTTTTATCAACAGATGTCTTTTTAGTTTCATTTAGTTTATGACTAGTTTTCTCTTTAGTGATAAATTTTGGTAAACCTTACACGTTTGTTTGCAGGTATATGTTGTTGCGTAATCAAGTAATAAAGACTACATCATCATCATCATCAACACAAGAACGTGTACTTCTTCACTTGAAATGTTTCCCTTGTTCATGCTCACTGGACAACCAATGTCATCTTGTGATTTATTAGCCTGTGTGAAGAATATTACATAGTTTGTCGTGTAATAATAATAATGTCTCATCGTTTGTCTCACGATATAATCTTTTATGATGTGGATAGCGACGTTTCGACATCCTACTGCTAGTCTTCATCAGGCGATAAGGTCGACTGGTTTCGAGTCTTGTTATAAAGCAGGATGCTTCGCTGTAATTGGCTGGTAATTCACAGCTGTGATTGGTGCGTTTTGATCTTCAATACTAGTGAGTTGTTCTGTCGGCGGTCCGCTGTCGCACGGCTCTCCTGTTGTGTTATTTGATCGTGGGCATCCACGCTTCAGGAACTTCTATTCCACAGTCCCTGTTGACGTTGTTAGGGTGAAGTCTTCTGTGAACAGATTCTCTGACCATGCGAGTGTACCAGTGAGAATAACAATCAATAAACTTAACCTCATTGGTGTCCGGTATTGTGGGCGTGCGCTGGAACGGCGGAGGTCTGGGTGCGGGCTAGTCGGATGTCTCGGTTGTACTCCTTTATTCTGGCTTGGATTGGTCTTCCAGTCCCACCGATATAAACTTTGCCGTATTCACATGGAAGCCTGTAAACTAGCGAATCATGTAAACTAGCAAATCCTGTAAACTAGCGTAGTTTGAATAAGTATGTCGCCAATACTTTTATTTTTAGACCAAAATGTGTCGTTACCTTACCACTGTCGTTAGTAACAGAGTGATTTTATTCTTACCTCACTAAAACAACCGTCCCATACGGCTCCACGGCATCGAGAAGCTCAGACACATCAATCCCAGCATCCTCTTTAGAAGCTTCATCACTCATGACCACAATAGTAGGGTCAGCAGGACCCATTGCTTCCATGACATGGTCATGTACATCACACTGTTTCGTCCAATCAACCTGCTGTATCTCAATTTCTACGAGGGCAACAACTGGCCTATGGAAAAGTATAAACGTAAACTTGCAGTGGGCAGAAATGTCATCATAATTTAGTATTAATGTAAAATCTCTTTTTTAACAACATGGTTTATACAACTTTGTATCAGGTTTTGCTCTTCGCTACATGCCTAAATATGAGGAGTTAAGCCAAACAGGCTGAAAAAAGAAAAACTACACTGGCGCAAAGACCCCCATCGAATTTGTTTTATAACACAACCAAAGTAAAGCGCGCGCTCTGATTGGTCAATTTAGCGTCCCCCATTTGCCCATGGGTGTACGCTGCTGGCGTGAGCAAATGCAAAGATTATTTTTCCGCGCGCGCTTGTTTTTTTCTGGTCGCGTAAGATTTGTTAAATAAAAGGGAACTCTTTAGCTACAATGTATCAATGTTATGTTATTTATTACAATCCATTTTGAAATCACTGGTGGTCCCTGTAATCTGATTGGCTCTAATTGGTGCGATTTATTCCCAAATCACACCATTTTTTGCTCTAAATCGCATCATTTTACGCTTGACTGAGTTTTTGACACATGACGTCAGTCTTTCTGTTTTGCACACAAAATAAGATGTAAAAGCATCTCAGGTTCCGCTTTTTATTTAAAAACCGGCTTAGTACTGCATCACTAAATTACTTGAATTGACCAAGTCCTGTATTTGGGGCGATTTCAAAATGGATGTAATAAAGTGTTAATTGAACCTAGTGTCGTGCAATTTTGGTCTGAAATCATACTTGTGATTTCAAATTGAACTTGCGCTGCGCGCTCGTTCAATTTTGAAATCACGCGTATGATTTCAGCCCAAATTGCACTCCACTCAGTGCAATTACCTTTATAAAACAAATGGTAAACACCACAGCGTACACTATTGAGTTATGGATGCACTTGGGAGGTTTGCTAAGCACTCAAGAAGCTAGAGTCGCTCTCGGCTATCGCCTCGAGCGACTCTTACGCTTCTTTCGTGCTTAGCAACCTCCCGCGTGCATCCATAACTCAATAGTGTGCGCTGTGGTGTTTACCATTTGTTAAAAAATAACCGCCGATCCTACAGGGCAATTAAAGATAAGGAAATTGTATTACGCTATCAGATTAATTTAAAGAAAATTAGGTATACCTGTGGTCGGAGGTCTTTAACTCAGCCCGGCCGTAGTATAAAACTTTTCCAGCAGAGAAATTAATTCCTCCCCCTCCTTGTGGCTTGTCGCCTTTCTTGTCTAAAGGAGAAAACAAACAGACAAACAAAAAACATGCATTTAAAAAACCAATTCACACCAGAAAGATAAATCTCTATTCCAATAGTATGTCAAAAAAGTCAGTGAAAAAACGAACGAGATATACCCTTACAAACAGACTAAAAAATAATGCTAAGGGAATTAATGACCATCTATTGGCGTAGAGACTATCCAATATGTATGGTTAACGTTTTCCGCTGGCATTTTAACCTCGTTCTAGAGATTTGCCATTCAAAAATTATTTTGAACTCTACTCCACAGTGGTGACCAAGATTTAACAATTGTCATTCGACAAAAAAAAATTACTCCCCATCGCAAGAAGGGACACAATCCGAATAATACGAACTGAAATTTTCGAGTCGGAGTGACTCATATTACCGAAGAAATGACCGGCAGAACTTTTTTCAAACGCTTGTCTTGGGGCTAAAGCACATGGCTTTGTATTCAGCTGACAGCTGGCAAAAGAGAGTGTAACTTCTTCACCTTTATTTTCATCCGGATCCTTAACTTCGCCTTTCTCTCCTTCTTCGTCCGCCTCTTCCTCGTCATTGCTATCATCATCTTCCCCGGCCTCCCCTCCCATCAAGAGTGATTCATTTCCCCGTTCCGATTGATTCCGCGCAGATACATGTTTACGAACTAAGGTTGTTGACTTATACCGAGGCTTCCTCCGTCTCCAAAGGACGCGGTCGGTCCAGGCAGGAATACGCATCTTCTCGCTTGTATCATAATCGTCAGAAAATAAGTCGTACTTGTAAGTTGGAGCAAACGCAATTTTTCCTTCATGAAAGGCGCGGAAGACCTTACAAATAAATACAACATCAACTAATCACTGAAAAAAACGACAGAATAAAGTAACGTTGGCATGATAATGACGTATTATGCCATTTATTAGTGCATCAGCTGGATAACGAAGTGAACCGGAAGTGCGATTGGGCGGAAATTCCTGTCATTTCGAGCGCAAACTTAAAGTATACAATTTGTGGACCTTGTCTGGAACAGAGAATCAATTAGTTAAGTTTTTGTACCATTTTAGAGTTAGCACAGTTTACCTTGTGTTCATTCCTTTGTTTTATAAGTTGATCTTCCTTTAAAAGTTCTTCCCATTGTTTGTTTTTAACCAGTTTTTTCACTTCGTCTATTGGTAGATCAATACGGTAATTGAAATCTCCACACCAGAATACATAGTCGTGTGAGGTCAAGCTGCGACCCTAGAAGGACCAAGCAACAACAAAATGGTATCAGGCACATCGTAAAATAAATAAAGGCTGTAAATTTTTTAAGAAACTAAGGTGCTGCGTCGGTGGGGGCGTATAAGAAGGTGATTTTGGTTTTATCAACGAGCTGATAATGTAAATTGGTCACCGTAAAGAGTTTCAAAGAAGACATTTCGATTGTTATCCCTTCGTGAAAGCGAGTGAGCTTTGACACTTCTTACGTAGGCCAATTTTTTACATTATCAATTCAGTTGATAAAACCAAAATTGCATCGTAAAGTACCTCAAAATTGCAAAACTTTCTGAAAAAGTGGCGCTTGTATAGCAACCAATGCCTCTTCTTTAGCCTTATTAAGAGAAGTGCGAGTAAAGCAAAGACCGCACAAAGGCCTCAGGCACGAGAGAGAATAAAAAAAGGGACAAGCTGCTACTGTTCTTTGTTCGCTTCCGCCAAATGCTTCTGCGCGACTACTGCTAGGCTAAAAGGAAACAAATCGAACTGTTCCCCATGCTTAAACAGAAGTCAGGCAACATCTTAGCAAGTGCAGCGTTTCTCTCGACACTGAGGAAAATAACTGTTTTCGTTTACATGTATACCACACAAGAACCGAAAAAATAGCTTATTTCTTTCAATATCCCTGATAATATAAGAATTATCAGAAATTAAACTCTCGAGGCGCACTTTTGTTTCTTCGGCGGTTCGAAGGTAAATCGAAAGTTGCCAATCACTTCTGAGTTAGCCAATCAGCGCGCGTGAAAAGCAAGTTACAACCATACTACAACTAGGTATTTGCTATCTCACCATAGGAAAAGCTATCCTTGATGCAATATCGTTATAGTCACTGTTCCTATCGGCCACACCCGACTGACCAGCAGCCAGGTGTGAGCAAATGAAACAGATAGAAGTGGCGTGAAGTAAAAAACGGATGGCCACGCCTCCCTTGTTCCCAGCACTTCCTCCGAGGCCTGTTTTTACAGAATGGACAGCCACGTCCCTGAAACAAACAAAATGTGCTCGAATAAATTTGGCTTTCATGTAGCACTTTAACTCACAACAAGAAAGACAACGTCTACGTGTAAAAATAAAAGGAGTCGTAATGGAGCAAGGAAAATATAATCTGTCGTGTTTTTAGGGAATTCCTGAGAATGCTAAAATGGCAAGGGCTGCAATTGTTGTTTTTCTACCAAGCGCGTCGCTTTAGGGATAGTCTTTGTTATATAGAGACCTTAGTAGCATCATTGTACCTAAATTGTGATAAAATGCTAATCGAGGACCCACTTCCCCCAAATTAAATAACTCTGTATTAACTTTTGTCTACGTTTCCTAATTCTTCGCGAATTTGGTAAATCACTCTCTGTGATCTAATCTTCCTAAATAGTAGATAACATAGAAGAGTTTAATAACCTGATGAATGGGACCAGATTAGGCCGAATAAACACAAACATACAAACACCAACCAGCTGCTCACACGTCACCAGAACATACGCATGATCACGTGATATGATACGACGCAGTTCCTCGCCCCATTCCTTACGCTGATTTGAACTGAAATTATCAAAACAAATCACTTCAGTAGCAGTCCGAAATAACTGTCTTTTTCTCACTGAAGACTCTGCTACAACTACGATTAAAAAGAATACGAATAAAAATTTTTATCAGGAGCACATCAACCGGAGCTCCCATCATATCTTTCAGTCAACCTTTACCCGTCTCATTTTATTCTACAAGGGTCATCGATCCTTCACTGCGTTCTAGTATGTGGATGATGCTTTTTTAATATAGCTGATGTAAACTATACTAAAATATTGATTATTTCTACACCTTTTTCACAGAAAGACACTAAAATGACCGAATTTACGCTTCATTCGTTAAGATTACGAAACAATTACCTGGTTGAAACAATATTTGATGCATTCAAGTCAACCAGCTCCTCAAAGCCTATAGCGAAAACGTCTGTGGGTACTTTAAAATTAACACCAACACTTTCTGAATAACCGCTTTCCGGAAGTGTTTTGTGAAAATCCAGCAGCCAATCATGCATTGTTTGGTGTTTGTGAGCGATACTCCGGAAGTGTTTACCTCCATTTACATTCCACGTACCCACACAAACCCGTATGTTGGACCACGTGGTGTACTCAAGATGGCGGTCGCACAGCTCCAGTAGAATCGTGGGTGACGCTTGGGAGAGAGAAGCAAGTTACGAAATGAAAAGTTCACATGATTAGGATAGCTTGACATTTCCCTAATCGAAGAAGATTTTCCTCTGTCCGTGTAAGAAGTTTACAAAACTAAATGTAGAAAAAATTCACTAATGCAAAGAAAGGACTTTCTATCGCTTCACCCGAATGTTAACCCTTTGGGGATGATTGAAGAGAGAAAGAAACGTTTGCCAAAGGGGACTGATTTCTCATGTTTTTCCTACATCCTACTTTTCTGGTCCCTACATGTCTGGTGGTTTATTCGTTGACAAAATGCAGATGCTTGATTTCATAAGAATTCCTGAAACTTTCAAGATATTTCGTTTCATGTAAACTCAGCAAACAGAAAGTCAAGGATGTCTGATCAAATCATGTGACTTACAGTGAAGAAACGAAGCATATAGCAACGCACGTGCCCTTTCACCCAACTCTCCAACAAATGTGTTGCCTAGCAACAACATGTCGATGGCTTCCTGTTTGCTTCCATCCAAGAAGTTGTTGACAATGGTTCTGTGGACTGAGCGTGCACCATCTCGAAGCTTGTTGATTACCTTCGAAAGACAGAGTAAAACAAAACAAAAACAACCTCTGAATCAATCAGATCCAAAATACAAACCAAATATGGTCTGGTCAGTCAGGTTTCTCCGCGCTTCAGGCAGATATTATCTACTTCTGACGTCTTGCGATAAATCCCTTTCTTCCTAGTATTTGTTGTTACTGAGACTTTAGTTGAAAAATAACTCAAGCTAAAATATTTCTATTTCACGTAATTTACAACACATCAATTGTTTATTTCCTACTATATGGAACAGAACTTTGATTTTTCCCTAGCTCTTTTTTAATTATGATCTCCGTCACCTTTTTCTTCATGAATTCATCATTCACAATACCTTGGCTTTGCCATCTAGGGCCCCTGTGCCGAGATACATGCGGCTTATATGGTCGCCATTTTGTGCCCACATGGTCCGGAAAGCCTCCTGAAATCTGGACAGCATTCCTTGTTTGCTTGATAAACTGAGGCATTCTAACTGCTGTGATAACATCTAAAAAAGGTAGAAAAATATTCAGCTGCCCATCTTACCCCAGCTCATCCCGGTTTCTGGAGTACTAAGCGAATGGGAGTAATGCCTCTCTTCTGGAAAGCTTCCTTCATTAGTGCAGCGACACAAGCCACGAAGCACACAGGTTTCAAGCAAGCGAGGTCTGTGATGGGTCTGGAAAGAAAACTGATTTGTAGCGCCAGATTCCTCACAACCATTTGCAGACTCGATTCGCTCTTCGTTTCGAATTTTGAGAGCTTCGCCGCTCATGCAAATGCTAATGATAGCCTGCACGTAAACTATTTGAATGCAAGCTCACAGAAAGTTTCCCCCCCTCCCCACTCCCCCCTCCCCCCTTATCAGGATTCTACCAAGTTTCTTCAGAAGTTAGTTGTCAGTTCGTTGTTATACTCTCAGTTGTGAAGGACCCGGCCGTCTATCCAGACCAATATTGAAGAACTTTGGCGAAGACGTGTTCCAGAAACGGAAGGCCACCGAAAAATTAATAAAACTAACTTTAGCGCGCTTTAACGCTAACGTTCGACCGTAAGGTCTTTGTTTCAGCATTTTACCACACTGTACTGACCAAAAAGCTGTATTGAACACAATCACCCAGCCAGGGCTCAACCCCTGATCTGTTCATACAGATTCCACCACGTCAACCATTAGTAAGCGCATTCCTGTTTGCTTGTTGGACCAAGACATTCTAATTGCTACGACTAAAAACTAAAAATGGGAGATGCAGTAAAGAAAGTTCGACCGTGACAGCTTGACAACACTAACATCAGACGAATTTGCAACCACGCTCAAGTGAACAGCAACCTGAACTGCTCCTTGAACAATAACATTGGTATTCCAATTGCAATCAGGACACAATATGCGATTGACTGTTCTCAAAGCAAATCCCAAGTACATGTGATCACAACGGCCAAGCGGAACGAGAAACACAGCGCGGGAAAACGCGAGAGCAAAACCTATTTGAGTTTTACTCTTGCATCTGGTTGGTTGAAGGAGGTGACGTAAGCTTTTTAAACCAATCACAGAACGTAACGAGCAATTCCACTATATGAATTTCTTTGGACATTTAATTGAGAATTCCCCATTACATTCAACATACCCCAAGTCCCAAATAACTCTGCACGCTGTTGGTACGATCTATGCAATCGATGCAGTTGGTGCGAACAGCTCCCTTTTGTTTCCTGAGGAAGACGCAATACAAATAACTAACAGTAAATTGAAATAAATAAAAAATATGATAAAAGAAATGTGAAAAAAATATGAAAAGAAAATGCGCGAAGCAAACAATTATTTTGCACGGAATGATTTCAGCACAGAGTTCCCTTTTGGTTAATCAGAAAGGCATTCTTGTGAGGTTTTGTCTTTGTTCTCACTCTAAGTCCAGGTTGTAAAGAACATTGACCTTCAGCTGATGCAATCACGGTAGGTTCAAATTCTATAACCTGGTCTTGATTTTTACATACTCCAGCGGTTTTTCACCGTTCAAGAAATATTACCATGACAGTTCAAGAAAGAATATCCTCTTTCGAGATCATTTCAGCCCGAGAACCACTTACGAATTACGAAAAGTATCCTACATTCGGGTTGAAACGTCAAGATAGTTTTGGGAGTGTTATAATTACTCCTTGAACTATCAACTCACTGAGAAAAAGATGAGTAATAGACAAAAAAAGCACCATACTTCTTAATGTGATCTCCTTTACAAAAGAACAAGCCAAACTCGTCAAGAGAAAGTCGCGCTTTTTCCTTCAGCACCGATAACTTGTCCAGCTTCCCACCTCGGCAGTTTTGATGATAGTCAAAGCAAATCATGCGAGTCTCTCGGCCATGAATCGAGTCTTTTAACTGATCCTGAAAACGAATTAAAGCCTCGGTCAAATACCGTATTTGATCCTAAGAGAATCACTGTTAAAAAAAAGGTGCCAAACTTACACTGTGAGAGAAAACCTATTTTAAAAAAACCCTTGAATTCCTAACATGTTAAATCTCCTCACAAAACAATGCAATATCGGCGAACACGTGACGAGACTGAAAAACCTACAAGTTCGAGAAAACTGTCTTAATTTAAAAAAAAACTCTGTTAGTTATGTAAAGTTGAAAGCAAATTAACTAGGATGATTTGAGTAGGCTGTGTCTATTCAAGATCAATGAAACGATAACGGCGACAGAGCCGTGAAAACGAACAGCGGAGCTTTGAGTGCACAAACCAGTTAACGAACGCTGCTGCTTTTGAAAACTTGCATAGCGACTCAATCTGACCATTAACATCATAAGGAACTTTACCTCACACATGTTTAAATCTAAACCTCTCCATGCGTGATTTCAGTGCGTTTTACTACCAGCAAAGAACTAAGAGGGAAGAGAGCCCGTTGAACCAAGAAGGCTTCGAGAAAAAAAATCTGCCTTATTATTAAGCAATTTTAGTGAGACGTCTAACCTCTGTATGAGAAGAATCACTCCTAAGTAGGATTTATACCTGATATGCACTGCTGAGAGTGTTTTCACCTTCTTTTGTACCAAGCAAGTTCACAAGTAACTGCTGACCATAAAGATTCTTCAGGCTTGTCAAATGTCTGTAACAAATCAACAAAAAAGTAATTCAAATTTAAATTGTCAACTCAGAGGAAATAGACTAAATTTATAGCATTATGCAAGGTATAAAGATATGTAAGTGAAATATAAATATATTTCCTTATCACACTTCTATATTATGGACAAAATTGATCACGAAATTTAAGGCCCTATTTATATTATTTCCCTGTTGAAATCGCGAAAATAAAACCGCATGAAATACTGTTGTCTCAAGTACCAAAATCGTAATATTAAGTATCCTAAAAGTAATTACAAATGAGAAAGATGATTGAAAGCCAAATTCTCTTAACTACATCATAGGAATTGTATGGCAGACAGTAGGGAGAATTATTAATGAGATTTTGGAAGTGATCGGATTAACATCCCATCGAGGCAGAATTAAACATCAATCACTTACGAGAAAGACTTAATATTGCAACTGTTATCTTTAGGACATCTTTAAGTTAACCAAGATCAGAGGTTCTACTCACCTATACCATGTTTGTGAGAAAACAAATAATAATCCCTCTTAATTTATCAACCAATATGATATTCATGCAGCGTGTTTTACCTCAGCTGTGACCAATGGAATTACAATCTCTGTTTATCTAACCAATATGATATTCATGCAGGATGTTTTACCTCAGCTGCGACCAATGGAATTAAAATCTCTGTTTATCTAACCCTAATGATATTCATGCAGGATGTTTTACCTCAGCTGTGACCAATGGAATTACAATCTTTGTTTATCTAACCAATATGATATTCATGCTGGATGTTTTACCTCAGCTGTGACCAATGGAATTACAATATCTGTTTATCTAACCAATATGATATTCATGCTGGATGTTTTACCTCAGCTGTGACCAATGGAATTACAAGATCTGTTTATCTAACCAATGTGATATTCATGCAGGATGTTTTACCTCAGCTGTGACCAATGGAATTACAATATCTGTTTATCTAACCAATATGATATTCATCCTGGATGTTTTACCTCAGCTGTGACCAATAGAATTACAAGATCTGTTTATCTAACCAATGTGATATTCATGCAGGATGTTTTACCTCAGCTGTGACCAATGGAATTACAATCTCTGTTTATCTAACCAATATGATATTCTTAAAAATCGAGTTTCCAGATGGGATTTGAACCCACGACCCTCCGTGATCTAGTCGGATGCTCTAACCACTGAGCTACAGGAGACTCTATGGTGAGCAAGGGTCAATTAGTGGGTATTGACTGGAACCGCATCACGTGGCTACACAGCCAAACATCAGCTAGCGCATAGAAGCTCACTAACAGCATCACACTGTCACATTAAAGCATCACATGCATTAAAGCATGTGATGCTTTAATGTGACCCTTGCTCACCATAGAGTCTCCTGTAGCTCAGTGGTTAGAGCATCCGACTAGATCTCGGAGGGTCGTGGGTTCAAATCCCATCTGGAAACTCGATTTTTAAAAATTGTTTATTTCATCTTTAATATGATATTCATGGAAGGTATTTTACCTCAGCTGTGACCAATGGAATTACAATATCTGTTTATCTAACTAATATGATATTTGTGCAGGGTATTTTACCTCAGCTGTGACTAATGGAATTACAATCTCTGTTTATCTAACCAATATGATATTCATGCTGGATGTTTTACCTCAGCTGTGACCAATGGAATTACAATATCTGTTTATCTAACCAATATGATATTTATGCAGGATGTTTTACCTTCGCTGTGACTAATGGAATTACAGTCTCTGTTTATCTAACCAATATGATATTCATGCAGGATGTTTTACCTCAGCTGTGACCAATGGAATTACAATCTCTGTTTATCTAACCAATATGATATTCATGCTGGATGTTTTACCTCAGCTGTGACCAATGGAATTACAATATCTGTTTATCTAACCAATATGATATTCATGCAGGATGTTTTACCTCAGCTGTGACCAATGGAATTACAATCTCTGTTTATCTAACCAACATGATATTCATGCAGGGTATTTTACCTCAGCTGTCACCAATGGAATTACAATCTCTCTTTATCTAACCAATATGATATTTACACAGGGTGTTTTATCTTACCTGTCAAAAGCAGGTGAGGATGCTTCAAACCCTCTGGAAAGTTTGACCTTGTGCGAACCAACCTAATGAATTCCATATAAAATCAAGTTTAAGACTCATGTTTTGTGCTTACGTGTACTTCTTACTAAAACCCTGTAAATTACAAAAACATGAGAAAAACCAATTTAAGACTTTAAAATACATTTCAAATGATCTTCAATTTCATGAGACCTTAGTTCAAAGTTCTTTTTTATTTACAATAATTGCTGAAACACTGTTGTAGTCACAAATTTGTGACAATCACAAGTGTTTGACATGATGTTGTTTATTTTCATTCCTTTAAGAGTTTTGTTCAATATGAAAACAATTGCTATCAGTGTTTAGCTACAATACCTGTAAGCCAGGCTGCTCCCAAAATACTGGTACTGAACCACGAGTCTGGACAAAAGATACTGTCATGTCCTCGAGCACAATGAACTGTTACAATGAGCAGAAATTGTTAGTCAGGCAATTAAGTCCAAATTGACCAAAATCAATAATCATTGTCAATAACTATTTTACTAAAATAAGCTGAATGATGCATGCATTTGGATTGGGTCTTTTTCATGCTCTGTAGGAAGACAAAAACCTAAGAGACTTCAAAATAATCAGCTATGGCTTCTTATCTTTTCAGTAATAGAACACAGAATACGTCAAAATGTGATAAGAACATTAGTGACTCACTTGACTGAGCCTTGTGCACCCCATTTTTGTTCTTATCACATTTTGACATGGACTGTGATCTATTACAGAACAGACATACTTTATTATAAAATCTATCTGTTTAATGATTGAACTATCTTTAGGGCAGCATTATCAGAACTCACAAATGAGTATTGGCATGGCAGTGTGTAATGTAAAAAAAATTAATTTCATGATAGGAGCAAGAAAGACAGATGATCCTGTCAGAACCTGTTCTGTTTCAACAAAATTTGCCACATGTCCATCATCATTTGTTCCTCTGACATAAAACCTTGTTCCTGCTCTTTCAGAACTCAGTCTAGACATGAGACAAGCTTTAGCTTGAGTTTTTCCAGCATACACAGTTCGTATTTCCACTGCACCACACATAACCCGTAGCAGCCACTGTGAACAGTCAATTCCAAATCTCTGCAGGTGTATGTGTAAGCTGCGATTCCTGCCCAGTAACAGAGAAAAAGAGGATTGCACTATGACCAAATACCATGTGAGATGCAGTAGCCTAATTGTTAGCAACCTGGAGTTCAGCATTGAAAAGTCGATGTTGAAGACCTCCCAGGTCATTGCACTGTGTTCTTTTGCAATACACTACTCTCAGCACCTGGAAGTGCAAGGTCAGGGAAGCCAGCTGATGCTTAGGGATAACCTGTAATGGACTAGCATCTCATCAGAGGGAGTACCACCCACAATATCAAATTTACTAAAATAAGCAACACCCTTTGAGGAAGCACCTCCTTTGGTTAAGCACCACATCAAGGACAAAAAAGGTTAATTAAGAAGCACCCACTTTAGTTAAGCACCACGTTAAGGACACAAAAGTTAATTAAGAAGTACCTCCTTTGGTCAAGCACCACATTAAGGACAAAAAAGTTATCACCCCTATATAAGTGCTGCAGTGGCAGTGCGATGCTCTATGTAGCACTTTTCACCACAAGCCTAGGTTAATATAGAGGTTCCCCCTATAAAAGCCATCTGTACATTGAAAATCACTGGGTAGTCCTTACCAGAAAAACCTGTTATCAGGTTCACATCCCTCATATCGTCTCTGCGCACACAATGTCAAATCCAATGGTCGCTGATCTCCAGGAGAAACAGAGAAATAAAATGTTCCAGAGTTTAAAAGTTTGCATAATTCAGCAAGAATTTCTTCATCCTCACCATCTTGTAGAGGAACCAACTGAGTGGCATTGACACGAAATATTTCACTGTCATTAATCTTTCCCACTGATGTACAGCCAGTAACAAGAACAAGAAAAAAACTTATCTCTTGCACACCTGAAAGAAAAAAAAAAATCCTCAATGAGATCACTTGATCCAAAAGGCCTTGGTCCTTGCTTAGGGTTAGATAATTGATAATTGTGGGATGTTGGTGCCTAAGATTCAGACAGTTTCCTCTAGTTAGTTATCATTTTTATATCATCAACAAAGTTCTTTATAAACTTTCTCCTTCTTAAGGTACAATTGTTTTTCTTGGAAGTGAGTGCAATGTTGGGAATTAAACCATAGAGTGGCAATTTTACTATACAACAAAACAACATCAACAACCCAAATAATTGAAATTCACATCACTTAAAAATTGTAAGATGTCTTACCCAGATTAATTTTGAGAACTCCCAGACAGCCATAAGCATCAACAACCTTTGAATATCCTTTCCTGATACTCTCTGTTTCCCCTTGTGCTGTGAACAAACAGAAAATGTCATGAAAACTATAGACGAATTAACAAATATATTTCATTACTGTGCATTTGCTCAGTAATAGATCACGTGACATCAAATAAAGTGGCACACAAGGCAAAGCTGTACAGCTACACTTAAGCAAATTTACAGGTTTAGTTTAGTTTAGTTTATTGAGGTTCGCCAACACACAACACAAAAAATATCTATAAAAAGGTACCACAGAGGCAGGAGAAAAAAAACAAGACACGCCCCAATTGACGTTTGTTCCCCTAACAAATTACAACAATAAAATCACAATATTCATAAACAATATTTAAAAACCAATAAAAGTCAGCTTAGAAGCTAAGGCAGAATGTACTTGTCCATTTTGTCTATATAGTGAAGTAGAAGAGGGTGTTTGAAGGTTTTGATAGTGTTGGCTTGTGTCAGTTTGGGAGAGAGATTGTTCCACAGTTTAATTCATCTTGAGGAAAAAAGACTGGTTGAAGTACATACATACATACATACATACATAGATAATCTTTATTTAAACACGATGATTTTTAAAGCTATAGAGCTTGTGGGGTGGTGTGTTTAAGAATTAAGCTAACTAATCTTGTCAAAAAACATACATATCATTTCTAAAGTACAATGATCAATAATATATAAAATTATGTTGTCTCCATCTTATAGCAGATGCAGATGTACAATTGAACTTAAAGTCTTTAAAACAATCTTCAGAACTGACTCGCTTGCTGAGCTGATTAAAATTGAGGGTCACCAATACTTCCTTACTGTTGTGGTTAACAGAGTTCCATAACAAAGCTCCTCTATATGAGTCTTTCATATATCTTGACTCATACCTCGGTACGAGAAGACGATTCTGGTCTTGAGTGAAGTAAGTGCCAACTCGTTTTCGGCCAATATTCTCATACATTATATCAGGTAAGGATTCGTTTTGTGCTCCATAAAAAAGTCTAAGGACATCCAACTTATAAAAAGTAAAAAAGGTAGACCACTGAACATGTCTAAGCATGTCCTCTGATGGCATATCCTTAGGTAATTTGTAGATTACAGATGCTGCTCTGCAGTGAGGCCTTTCTATTGACTTAAAAAGATCAGAATTGCCACGCAAACCCCACAAAACTAAACCACACTTAACAGCTGGAAGAATCACTTTAAAATAAAAGTCTTTTAAAATTGCTCTAGGCTAAAAACCAGAACGTTTAAGTAAATCTAGTTTTTTGGCAAAACTCTTCTTTGTTTCAAGCACGTTGGCCACCCAGGTGAGTTTCTGGTCTACTATCAGACCTAACAATTTTATCTTGGTAACCAAACTTAACACTGAGTCTCCTAGGTATAAAGGAGCAATAGGCCTCATCGATGTCCTTTTGCTAAAAAGAATAACCTCCCTCCTTCTGGGATGTGGCGTTAGTTGGTTGTTTAAACACCAGTTGTAAAACTCTCCCAAAGCTTTATTCAGTTGATCGATCACCAGATCTATTGTTTCTCCAACACAGTATATGGTAGTATCACCAGCATACATATAAACCGACCCAGAAGGCACAGAAGAAGGTAAGTCATTCGTGAACACAAACAATGTTGGTTCTAAAACCGATGCTTGCGGGATCCCCATTGATACAGGTAACAAATCCAACTTTACAAAATTTAGCATGGTACATTGTACTGTTGTGTATGAGTAGTAATCCGGGGAAAGTTTGAAGGATGATAATGACCAGTGATACAACGAGATGCAATGGGAAAAACGTGATGATTAAAGTTTACATTAATAAGACCAGATCAGATTTTAAAAAGTAAAATTAAGTCAGAAGATTCCCTTCTGTATTCAAGTGGCAGAAGTTTAAGTTTGATCAGACGCTCAGAGTAGGGGTAAGCATCTCTATTAGGATAGTTCATGATAAACCTGGTGGCTCACCGTTGTATATTCTCTAGTAGCCTATGACGTTTAGCAGTGTAAGGAGACCATAACAACGAGGCGTATTCTAAAATAGGGTAGACTAGTGTAGTGTACATCAGTTTTCTAGTAGTTTCGTCGATTATATCCCTTCCACACACTCGCTTAATAAGACCAAGGACTCTATTGGCTTTTGCACAGGCCTGCTCATTGTGTGTAGACCACAAGAGCAAGTCTGTGATGGTCACTCCCAAATCTCTTGTAGTAGAAGGAGAAGCTAATATTTCATCATTTAATCAATAAACACTCCTTAACAGAAAATTATAAATGTTAGGTTCATTCACAGAAAAACAAATTGCTTAAATGTTGTTTTTGACTAAGAACACTTCATGTCATTGCATTGAATGAATTAAAAGAAATAAAAACCCTAATTTCATTCAAAATATTTCTTGCTTATTTCCCTTGATTTTTTCATCCATCGCTGCCTCTGTCAAAAATCTTGTAATCACAGCTTTACAACACTTCAAAATGCCCTTACGATCTTTAGATAAGTTTTGTCAGACAAAATATAAATAAGAGTTAAACCCACGACACTAACAATCATTGCTTGATTCCATAGGAAGGATAGGAAGTTGTTAATTGTATGCGCTATGTAAATATTATCAGATGCATTCGATGGAAGCAATTAAATTCAAACTAGTTTAATTGACTAAAAGGAATGCCAGCTCAGAACGGGAACGAGAACGAGTTTGAAAGCAGTGCTGGTGAAGATGTATGTCAGGTGCTGATTGTATTTGAAATATAAAATACCCATAACGTAATTCTTTCCGCAAACAGGGGATCAGATCACATAAAAAACTATCTTTGTTACTTACACAGCTCAGCGATTGCTCCACACTCAAAGAGTAACGCGTCAAGTCTTCCTTTGAATTCCAATAACACGGAGACAGGATCCCTGTCTATCTTATTGTAACAAACAAATGACTTTCCAATCAACATTCTCTACAGCGTTTAAGAAGATTGTATTAGCTCTAGGAAATTGGAAAAGCCGGTAAAAGGAAAAACTGTTTATGATTCCACACTTCCCTGTCCGTCCGCCATCTTGTTTACTAATTTCGCAGACCAAATGTGATTGGCTTGTGAGAAGCCAGAGGTGAGAGGGGGACGGGGGAGGCCGGGAAGGGGACGGGGAAGGGGGGAGGGGAGGAATAAGGGAAAGGGAGGCTTTCGTTCACCCGATTCGCAAAATAGAGTTACATAGAGTACCAAAGCGAGAGTAAGAGCTGTTAGGTTTCGAGTGAAAACAGACGATACTAATCTAATTTGTGATTGGTTTTGAAAAAAAACCAGAAAAACTGCGATGGGAAACCAAGTGCTTGTTTATGAAGTTTCTTGTTTGATTATCTCATCGAATACATTAACCTAACCAAGCTACTGAGATAAACATGTTAAATAATGCTGAACCAAGGCTTCTTAGTTTGCTTTTTCCCGGCTAAGTAGATGGTAACTAATGGATAAAAAGGACGTTACTGACGTATGGATCAAAGATGAACGTTTCCATTGTATCCTTCTCCATGTAGGGATAAATACAGCGCCGGATAATAAATACAAATTTATCTTTTGTAACGGACATCGCCTCAAACATCTCCACCAAAATGAATAACACAACGATCCTTTTCCCAGTGAGGGACTCAGCACAGAAGAAATTGTGGTTTTTGGATTGTTAGGGCTTCTCATTGTATTTGGAAACAGTGTGAGCATTATAGTGTTCAGGAAAAGAAGGCTTTTTATGAAAGGTCATCGATTCTCTTGATAAATTTTAGTGTTGCTGATTTAGTTGTTGGCTTGGTTGTCATTTTTACAACAATCGTGCACAATCTTTTTCTGCAACATGACAGTACTGGCGTTAAGAATATCCCATTGACGATCATCATCCCATTTGACGTGTTTGTTGGGTTAAGTTCAGTCCTCTTCCTCACCGCAATTGCAGGGGAGAAAACCCACGCCATACTCCGACCTCTTCGCCACGTCACCACAGCAACACGGTCTTACGTCATTCTCATCTCCATTGTGTGGGTCTGGACATGTTTTCTATCCTTTTTTGTGTTGCTTTCCTGGTGTGAATACCTGATCTTTGTTACAACTGAAGTTCTACTGTGGTATCTGTATTTATTGGACTGGCCCTCCTTGTCACCTGCGTCTCTTACAGTGACTACAATTTGGATAAAATTTGATCAAAGAAACTTTGTCCCTCGAAGCCCAGAGACAATACAGAGCAAAAAACTGATTGTAACACTTTTTCTCGTTACAGCTATCTCTCTGATATCATGGCTACCATTTTACATAATTTTTATGATAGAGCATCTTTTCCTTGACACATCGCTATCTGATAGTGCAATAGTGGTGATTCGATTTCTTCAGTATGGATATTCTCTTGTTAACCCAATCACTTACAACCTTAAATTGCCTGAATTCCGAAAAACCCTGGTGCGGTTGCTTTGTGGATGTGCTCTAAAAGATCGTCCAAGTTTCAGATTTCAATTTAAGTCCATCAAAAGATTTTAGAAGTTTCAAAGGCCTATAATAGTACATCACGATGGGAACTTCCATGTTAAGTCGAATAGTAAGCGGCTACACATTACAGTTTAATTTTTTGGCTTAAACATGACAACTCCAAAGGTAGAATATCTATAAAAAGTTTAAACCATCCGCTGAAAGACAAGAAAAAAACAGAAGAAACAACTTATTTTATAAGAATTTATTTTACACTGAGTAAATAACTTTAATAAGTATTGCTCCATCTATCTCAGTAAGTCAGCAAGTTCAGTCCTAAACTTACACGAGACAAAGTTTACTGGACTGAGGAAGTTAACATATATTTTCAAATGTCATTGAAACAAATTAAATCTTTTAGCATTAGAAATAGATTCAGCTGAACTAAACTTTACTATAAAATTACGCTTTGTAAAATCTAATCTAATGTAGGTGAAAGTAGTTGTATAATAGTAAAATTCTGATTAAAATACATTTGACTTTTTTGGTAAATATTTCTCTTTTTGGATCATTATCACGGAGTGACCAACATCAAGTTGATAGATCAGATATCGATAGTGTATGAACTACTAGCATTCGACGCCCAAATGAACGACTGAATTATGTTTATTTTTTATCATCTCCGCTGACCTTCAAAACTAAAACTCAACTCTTGAAATTACAATTCCGACCTCAGTGAAAGAGGGCTCTGCAAACACCAACTCTACAAACACAACTCTACAAACAGCAACTCTAAAAACACCACCTGTACAAACACCAACTCTACAAACACCAACTCTACAAACACCAACTCTACAAACACCAACTCTACAAACACCAACTCTACAAACACCAACTCTACAAACACCAATTCTACAAACACCAACCAGAGTGGTTGCTGCTACTCACGTTATTAATCCCTCTGAACCTCGACTCATGAAATCTACTTTCAATGAGAAATAATCTTCCAAAAGTTTTGATTTTAAAGGTCGCAAGGCAGTAAAATTAAAAAAAAACTTTATTGTTGTCAGTGAAACAATTTAATGATTATGTCTCCTAAAAAGACCAACTATGTACATAAAAAGCCTAAAAAGTTAGAACTTTAGAATTCCCCACCAATGGATGTACAACAAATTATGCCAAAGCTACATCCCCTAACTCATTATATGATGGTAAATAAGATGTGAATATCTGCTTACGCTTTTCGTTTACGAATAAAATCGCGTAAAATAGCATAATAGTCAAAGGTCAGCTTCGTTTACTTATTACCTTCAGGGAAGAGCGAGTATCATGATTTTGAAACAGATTCGAGATATCTTTGATATTACCTTATTTAGTTTTTGTTATTTAATTATCAAATAACACTCTCTTCCAATCAGATTCAAATTTAAAAATCCAATCGTGCCTTTAATTGTTGTTTGCATTTTCTCTCGCTTGAAGCCGAATTATTGTGTATTCTTCGAGTCATCACTGGTTGATTTTTTTAATTGTTTTTTTCTGATAAGCCCGGTTGAGAATGTTTGGTTCAATCGAAAGACCTCTAAACACGAAAATTTGGAAACTATGTACCACCTCCGGAACTCTATACAACTTTCTCAGAGCTGCAGTTGCGTAGACAACCGTAAACGAAAGATCCGTGGATTAATTTGGAATAATCTCTGTTTCAAAGACTTTGAACGCGTGCAAAAAAAAACCTAGACGGTAAGGTATGGCAGTAGCCTCAAAACATCAGCTCAGCAACAAGCTTTACGCTTAAATAGGTCTATAGGTCTCTATCTCTTAACTGAGGACTGGACATGAAAAGCACTGTACTAAAAAATAACCCAGGAAATTTATACCAGCGCCTAGATAATATTATTAGCTTCAATGAGATGCATGTCGTTTAAGCCAGCCAATGTGATTTTAAATCTTAAGAGGGTACAAAATAATATATTTCCATTAATGTTACTTACAAGAACATAGAGGGAACATTGGTATCAATGGACTGCATTGAAACCATGTTGTCGATTCCGTTTTCCTTATAGCCCAGGGGAGGGTTACTCGGTGCTCTTTCTTCACAGCAACAACAAAAAATGCGCCTGACTCCTTTCCTGAAATCTTTCACACGCAGAGCATAAATAATAGGGTTTACAACTGAGTTAAAATAATGAAGGAACTTTGTGGCGAATATTGCGTGATAGAGACAGGCAAAGTCACCTGGGCTACATGAAAGAGTTGCACCCGGCTGAAAGTGAAAAATGTAATTCATCACTTTAAAGGGCAGCCACGTGACTAAAAAAATCAGGCTCAAGATCAGGAGAGTAACCGCCATCCTCCTCTGAAAGTCATCGCTTTTATCGCGTGCACCCAGTAAAATGCAGGCGATTACAGAATAAGCGACCACAATGGTTATCATTGATAACGCAAGTAAAATCATGATAAACAGGAATACTCCCTCATTATTTGCCGCGCCGACATGCTCCACTCGGAGAAACGACAAAACGCCGAGTAGCACCGATAAAAGCCAGATCGAGGTGATTACAATATAGTAAACGATAGGTTTCAAGTTATCATGCCCGACGGGAGACAAAGCTGCGTAAAGCCTCTCCAAAGCAATAGCGACGAGGAAGAAAATCGAGGCATACGAGACAAATATCTCGATGGCGGTCTGAGCGGGTTGCACGTGGTCGTCCACTTCCCACCAATCGGTGACTGATCCACCAATGTAATGAATGAACATCGGTATCGCCACCGCACCCACCAGGAGGTCTGCTACTGCCAGACTCATAAGCAACAGATAGGTTTTCCTGTGTAGGGATTTGGTGACGGCGAAGGCAGCAATAATAAGGAAATTCCCGATAATAATTGCCGCCGACTCTAAGCCGTAGACAATGCACCAGGCACGGTTTTCTCCTTCTGAAAATAGTGTGGTCATCTTGATTTCCTCGTCAGTGAAGAGAATGTGACCTTAAATGGTATGATAGAAAAAGTAATGCAGCAATAATTAATGGAGTATCGACAGCTATTGGAGACTTTGTTGGGTTTTCTTTACTTCACTTTATTCTATAGAGCCTTAAAAGGTATTGAACTCCTTCCCTCCTCCCCTTCCGCCGCCCCCCCCCCCCAACCCTGATATGTGATGGTTTAGAAAACTCTGTCTCTCTCTCAACCAATCAGATACAAACAGAAAATCAGAAAAGCCTTTTTCAGTACTTGAAGCAGTTTGTTTGTCCTTTTTTTTTTCTTTTTTTTTCAAGTTCATTTTGACGCCTTGTAATATTTTCCTTTCCTACCCTAAATGGTTTTCACTATCGTTTTCAAAGATAAGCTATTCGCTCAGTGTTAAAAGAAGCTTTAAATACAAGTGGCCATAGAGTTAAAATTGGATCCAAAGCAATGAAGACACTGACGAGTGGGTGGAGCTTAAATAATCTATGCTAGTTCAGACCAGAAAAAATATATAGCAGATACTGTTAGAAGTAAGTATTAACGATTTTGAATACACCATTGGAACAGTTGGATCGCCTCGAAAAATTTTACCGTAAAAGCAGGATTTGACAGCTTCAGACTGATTGCGGTTTGCTGTGAAGTTGATAATTAAGTAACAGTTTTCGCATCAGTTGTCACTATTTACATACTTAAGAACGTTGTTGACATTCCAGACTGATAATATTTTAGAAGTCGTATCAAGATCGTTATGTAATCTGCCTGGTCACATAAACCACAAATGATATCATGAAAGTTATTGTACGTATCCATCAGTTTGCGACAGTCTCCAATATATATGCTATTGAGGCAAGAAGCCAGTCTGATTACGTGGACCTCAGAGTTCCATTTTGCCGTGTTTAATCAAGTGGATCTTTTTTTGTCTGTTTGCCTAGTTGTTTGAAACTTTATTATTGCCATCATACATCTTTCGTTTTTTCAATCAAAAATATACTTTAAATCTTTGCCCAACTCTTGACATCTTTTATCAGTTCAACAACGTCAATTCTAACGGCTAATTAAAGAGTCCATTCAATGAACTGCATATCCTAATCATTATAGTTTAAAGCTCGAATAAAATTTACACAAACATGGCTTTGTTTTGGATCGTGGGAAAAATTAAGACCAATTTTCTAACACGACTGAAGAGGTTCAAGTTAAAGCTAGTCACATGCCATCACACTGATTCTGTCGTTGGCGCTTGGAAATTCGACTTCATGTAACGATTGCTGCCCGGAATACTAGATCAGTTTGATTTGGTGGTAAAGTGTGAGTCAAAAAACTGCTTGGAAAGGCTTAGGTATAAGGGTTCTATGTTCATCCTTGAAGTAATTTGGCAGCCGTAACTCTCTGTAACTCGTCTTCCATTAACGATTTGATGAGATAAACAAAATGTTTCATGATCACGTTAATTTGGTGGCGAATTACTCCAAAGTTAACTCCGCAACAATCTGCACTCCTAGCTATCAACAAAAGTACTCGACTGTAGCAAAAAAGTTTTCGTCTTCAAATCGCTTTTTGACAGGAACACTAAGATACACATTTTCAGCATATTTCAACATATTTTCAATTGTGTACACTGTTTTCAGCACTGAAGAATGCAAACTTACAGGCTCTGGCTAGTTTTCACTCTTTGGAAGGAATGCTCTCAATTTGCAACTGGTGTTGAACTTCTGTTTGCTGAAATTTAAGACAAGAAGGTTTACGTGATGACAAACATTTTAGAAGTAAATGACACAAAAAAGCAACGCCGAAAGCCATAACTGTTGAACTTGTTAATTATAACGGATAGAGCCTGTTAACATCGAAACACTTTACCTTGGCCCCACTTTAAATACTCTTCCTTTTGTCGAAGGTTCTGGAGTCAAAGAAGAACCAGATTCAACAAAATGCTAGTTTCCTTACGAAATGAACTAAGAATACAAGTATCTTTTGCTCACTTGAAAATTTAACTTGCAGATTTTCACACCAATATTGATTCACTATTCACGTCTCGCTGAGCAAGCGACGAAGTGTAACGAAGCCGTATACTGAACTTGTATTAAAAGTATGCATACATTAATCTTTCTTGTGTTGGATTCCCCAAACAATGACCTATTTTGTGCCCATCGCAGGTCATTTTGGGATTATTAGCTTGACAACATGGACATAGAACACATTTTAACTCGTAAATTTCACCTCCTGTCGAATTTCAAGAACATTTTCAAACAGCAGGTATTAAAAATCGGCAAATTCTCCCAACTACCTTGCTACAAAATGTATGGCGGAAAGAATGGAGAATTGGTAATGAGATCTTGAGAGTTGATAGGCGTAGACGGTATTTATAGTAGATCGGTTACGGACAATAATTGTGTTATAAACGCCAGTAGCCATAGCAGATGGTAGAGCTGAAGACGCCTGATCAAACTCCCGGTTGACTCAGAATCGTCGCGATGCCTGTAAAATCATTGTTATTTTTTATAGCATCTTCATGTGATTTTTTTGAGAAGTAAGTATGCCCTTTGCTGTAAACTCTTTTTCTTTAATTGTTTAACCTTTCTTTGTTTCTCTTTTCTCCTGCTCGATTGCCGATCCTTCCCATTGCGAGATGGAAACTTCTCAGGTTTATTAGGGTTGTTGTCAGCTTATCTGAGGCTTTTTGAAATTGTTCGGGGAGCACCTTTACTCCTTGAGCTTCTCGGAAATATATCAACTCGTCATTTGCGAAGGGCTTTTGGAGTATGGTCTTCTCTATATAGGACTTTTCACTCGCTGTGGATGAATGATAACAGATCTGCTTTTCTGCATTTAACAAGAGTAGAGGGGAGAGCGGAAGCCTTGTTAAGGACCGTTAAGTAGTATTGACAGAGACTGGTGGGCCTGTCCTTATTGATCCTATTGTGCTCGTAAAATGTTGGAAAGTTGCTCTCCAAAATACCAAAAAATCACTGGCTTAAAATTTTGATTTTTTTTATCTAAACGTTAATTAACAGCTCTATTTTACATCCACAAATATGGGCGAAATTTAAGGATATTCTGAAAAGTAAACAAACAAAGATGGCCCTTCTTGGGCGTCATTTTAGCCGTTTATCTGTCGTAATATAAGATAAGGATCACGATAGGCCTGCGAAACGTTGTCAAAAGACAGGTTATGTGTAAAAATTCACGGAATAAACTGAAGTTTTCTATGAAATCGTTGACTTTTTCGTGCTCGATATCTGCTCTAATTATATTTTGCAAAAAAATTTCTGAGGGCAAAATTACTCAAGGTTGCTTCTCCTTCAATTTTTTTAATGCTTGGCGAATTGGTGTAACAACTTCTTTTTAATCTCAATTCTACTGCTCAACTCAAACTTTATCTTTAGGCATTTGCTCGCGTTCCTTTAAAGTAACCAAAGAGGAATTGACAGGAGATTAATCAAACGAACACCTATCACGCCATGCGCAGTACATCAGGGAGATGATCAGCCTGCAGAATCAATAGAGTGGAGCTAGCGTAATTTTGGCGGGGAGTCCTCAGCAATATCTTGGTGAAAATTAGAATTTTACAGCAGCGTAAAGCTGTTCCCATGGGGTGAGTGACGGTCAAACCGAATAAGAGGGGAGGGGGTGAGGAAATGAATATTGATTCTTCTTACTTGTCGTGCGCAGAAATCGACATATTCTACGCGCTCGAGCGTCAGCCGGGTTTTTCGAATACGGGTACAGATCAACCAGCTTTTTGAGTACGAACCGATTCAAACTGGGTACAAATCAGTTGAAATTGGTTGCAAAACGACTCGACACGAAACGACTGGATACCTTAATTATTTTTTTTTTCCGTAGGAGTTATAGATTGACAGGCTCGCGGAATTCAAAGCATCGCTGCTCGCTTCTCGTGGATTTGCTGCCCTCGCACTGGCCTTCCTGGGATACGATGACCTACCAAAGAGTACTCAGTTCACTGATGGATATGGAATACTTCGAAGAGGTAGCTATCTGGTTCAGCCGCCACCCCAAAGTCTTGCCACAAAGTACTGGTATTCACTCCATACACTATGGATCAAGGGTGAGGTTGTTATTGGCATACCTTCAAACTGATCTGATCAAAGCCGCTATGGCCATCTCGCCGAACCAAAAACTGCTTTCTTCATACTATACTCATACAAGAGAAATGTTTCAAAGGTACTTCTGCTTGACAATAGCAAGATAATAACAAGATAATAGAAGAGGGTCATATTTGGCGTTATGCAATTCCTACTGACACTTTAAATGAAAATGACCCTGTTTCTAAATTCTCATTTATTACTCCAGTTAAAAATATTTCTTCTCCAATTTTACTTGTCTATGATACAGATGACCTCCTTTCCAATTCGGACTTCAAAGTAGATTTCTTAAATTATCTAGCCATTTTTTAAAACCACTAGCCGACTCACAGATACACAGGAACGAAGGAGTAGGGTGGGAAAAGACTGGAGACCCTCCCCCCCCCCCCCACGAGGGTCGTGACTCCTTCGTTCCCGACTGATGACAAGATTGAATCCCAATCAAACTTCAACTCACAGGTAAGTCTCGTTTAATTTAAGAATTCCATCCTGTCATCAATCATACGTCACTACGGAGTCACATGAGCAAAGAGTGCAAAATGTGGGCCGAGTCTTACACATGACACGTGGTCCAAGTCGCCAAAGATTACCGTTGTTATAAGCATGATAAAATGGTCAAAAGGCTCATACGCGATCCATTTATTCTGTGAATTCGCGGACATGGGAATATTCCAACAATAACAAGAACGAGAAAATAAGTGAATCATCGATATTACAAATTATTGGCAGTGTGCTGAGTTGTAGATCGAGCTTGGTCTAGGATATGGCTACCTAAGTTAGGATTAATGGGTTTATAGTAATGTCTGGCAAATGTTTCTACTCGCGACTATCCTCCCGCTTTTAGAATGTCTTGTATGGCGAGTCCTGACGTCGATAAGGCGTATGACCAAGAGGCAGTCCCGCAACTGTGGGCTGAGTATTGCTCGGTATTAATGCCGGCTTCCGTGAGCATGGATTTTATCCAACGTCCAATCATGGCTGGTGTGACTGGTTTCTACGGTTTCAATAGGCTAATAAATAGCTTCGAGTCCTGGCGAAGGGGTCTGGTTTGCGTTAGGTATTGTCGTATATGCGTAACCGGACAGAGTTGTAGTTCAGACCGGTAGGCCTTGATCTCGATAGGCTCCAAATGATTGCCAGGTCTAGATGTTTTTTAGTTTTTCTTGTACTGAGAAGCGCAGCTTAGTGGACATATCTTGCACGAATAGGAAGTCGAGGCATGCCAAAGTCTGACGTCTTTGAGTAATTATCAAGGCGAGTAGCGTGACAAGCTTGAGAGTTAATTGTTTCAATGTGATTTCCGCCAACGGGGGCATAGTGCGGAAGTGGTCTAAAACTGCTCTGACGTCCCGGATGGTTGTGTGACGTGGTAACGATGGTTGCAGCTCGAAAATTCCTTTTAAGAAGCGAATCACGAGTGGGTGTTCACCGAACGTTGATTTTTTCCCCCAGTGATAGAGCAGTGGACAAGGCCGATAGTAATAGTAATAGTAATAGTAATAGTAATAGTAATAGTAATCAAAGTTTAATGTCTTTACGTGGGGCATGGTTACCCATATTACCCGAGCCAGAGGCTCATGTATGAAACGCAAGAGAACAACTCACCCATTCCACCCCAGGGGAGGACATCCATCACACAGTAATCTCGTGCGTGGGAAATTAATGTCTCCTACCCCCTAACCCTGCAGGAGACGGGACCTCCATTTATTCGTCCCTATCCGAGAAGACTAGCATATCTAAACCATTTCTTGATGTTATAGAAAGGCAGTATATTCTTCTCAATTGTTTTATGACCTTGAGAGTTGGTCCGGCCGAGGCTCGAACCCTCGACCTCCCTAACCGGAAGGCGATGTTGCTGTGTCGATGGCGCTGCAGCCAATCCCTTGTTTATAAAGATACGTGAGGAAAGCTACGCTGTCCTGGACATTTGTCTCAGATAGTTTAATTTTCCTTTTCTCGCAGAAGTCAGTCCAACGTTTCAAGTAGGATTTGTATTGCTTGGAAGTAGATTTTCGCCATTTCGCCATGATGATTTCGATAGTATCATCCGAGAGTCCTGTTTCAGTCAACTGTTGTGTGATAACAGGCAGAGTAATAGAGTTAGATTTTTGTGCAGTGGATGTATTTTGTCCGGTCGTCCCCGAAGTGTTAGAAGGCATTTGTGCGGACCCATTGGTATTGGTGGTTTTACACACATCTGCATTGCCTTGGAGAACCAAGCTTGGGTTGGCCAGTCTGGTAACACTACTACCCCGGTTGCTTTTTGTTGTTCTACTTATTGTAAAAATATTCCTATCAAGTTAGCAATATCTCCTTGATAAAATTATAAACTAAGGAAAACCATAATTTGCTATGCGCTTTCACGCGAGTTCAATTATCTTATCATGAAATTTGACCTCATTTCCGTGATTTTTCGGCTTCACGGGTGGTCGACGATTTTTCGTAATTTTCTCAAAAATGTTTAAACTCTAGAACCCAAAACTTATATCACGATTCTTAGCATGCTATAGGTTATCTCTGTACGAAATATCAAGGGGTCCATTTTTCCGACCTTGTGCCGCCCCTCACGCGGTGGTTAGGTAGAGTGACCCTTAAGTATCCTGCGAAGAAATTATAAGCATCAACCAAAAATAATTCAGTAATCTGTAAGAGAAGAAAAGGGGGAAATATTCTCAAGAAACTGCGGTGCTTCGTCAGGTGGGTGACAAGATAATTTGACTTTATCAGTTGAGTTAATAAGATAAATTAGCCACCGTTTAAACAGTTTCTAAACCTGACTTTTCGAGCGTTAGCCTTTCATCGCGGTCAGAGCAAAGGGCTAATATAGGACGTTGAAATATAATGTTCTGCGCTTGCTGATCGACCAGCTGTTAACTCCGAAAGGAGGGAGACGAAGAAAGAAAATAAAAAAAGATGCCTAGGAGAACTGCTAGCGTCCAAAAATTATGCATAATGAAAAAAATAGCTGAAATATGCATTTAGACCCCGCCCCCTCAACTCAAAATTCTGACACCAGGTTTGAAGCAACTTAAGATTCCTCTTCAAATGACGAATCGCTCTCTCATAATACAACTATTGCTGTTGTATTGTTATGTGTAAAGAGAGCGGTCAAGCAGCAGTCGTAGACAACTTCAGTTTTTGTCTCAGCGCCAAAATTTTCATCACAATATGCTGAATGTCAAGTACAAAAGCAACGTAATTTTGGGTGGCAGCTTAGTTTTAAATTTACATTTCTAACAGAGCCAGCGAGTAATAGCACATCACATGCTAATATCAATGTTTAACTTGGAATGTAAACGTTCATGAAACAAATTCTGAAATATTAGAGGTCTGAAGAGAATTTCAGGTGAGTTGAAGTAGGTGTCTTAGGAAAGTTTAACATGTGTCGGCCAAAATAAAGGAATCTTTCGGCAGTGAAAAGTTAGATGTGCTTGAAAAAGAAAGGAAGTGCGGATTGATATGTTGTACAAGTATTTTGCACAAGGAACGAATGGTGCTTTGAGGAAGCAATTAAGTGTTCAACGCAGCATGACCAGTTAATGAGTATTATTAGACTGTTTCACGGGTTTTTTCGTGTTATTTTTTCAATGGCGTGAGATATCTCTACCTGGCAAATTTTCCAGAACAGTTCTTTTAAAGAAATTGAAATTTTGTCTTCGATAGTACAATGATGCAATTTCCATCACCGTTTGAAATATCGTAAATGTAATACAATTTTCAAATATCTACATAATTTTTCGTTTGATTTGTCAGTTTTAATAGCTTTTGCGTTAATAGCGCCTGTGATATCACTGTGTAAAGCAAAGCTCGTAATGTTTTTCAGTCGATATGGTTTTATTTTTTCACTCATTGTTTTGCAAAAGTGACAGGTAATCCATCAGATGTAAATGCAAAATTTCGTGCTAATCTCCCTTGCCCACGTTTTCAATTCTCTGCCCCTCAGGGGAAGTTACAGGAACACGTTTGCATGTTGACTCTTTTCAACGAATACCTGTTTTCAGTCTTTTAATAATCCTGATGAAAATCTGTAAATTTTCCTTCCAGAAAAATTATTAGTCTTTTACGCTCGGCTCGAGGTGTAAAAAAACTCGATGACGAAATTGATTTAAACCAATGATACTCTGAAATTGTATAAATAATGACCCAATGAACAATTTTGGTGAACATTGCGAAATTATGGAAATATAGGAAATTAGTTTTTATGTTGTCTCCTGTATCGGAGATATTAAACATTTTCTCTAATTCCCCTAGTTTGAAATGTTTCTATTCCCATTGAAAACCCGTCTGTTATAATTCCAAATAGCGAGAATCTGAAATATTGTGTTGCGTAATCTTTCTCTGTGAAGCATTTTTCAAAAGACAATTTGGGTGGAAAATGGACAATGACTCTGATGTAGATGGATTTAACTAACTTAAGTTGACAAGGAAATAGCATTTCCCTGCGCATTTAGAGTCTTAATTTGTTTTGTGACTGTATGGTTTATTTCCCGAAAATGTTGAATTTCCAATGCGCATGATAACAAAGCAAGTCTTCCGTGCCATGCCAACCTATTTTCTCAAGTATTAACGTCATTAAAACAAATTGTTCAATAACCCTGGCGCCATTGGTTTTCAGAGATCTAACTTTGACGTGATGATTGCAACACCTTCAATTTTCAATTGTTATTTTCTTTGTACGGCTTCGACCTTGTTAAATTATATTAGGCCCCATGTGGTTATCCTTTTTTTGTTTCAGGAATAATTTGCACATTTTAAAAACCACGCACATATGTTTGTACATTACGGTGTGCAGTAAAACTTGCAGTTGGCTTGTACCATCCAGTGAATGGAGAAAGAAAAAGCTTTTGGTAAGCAAGAGGCGATACTCCAAACTACGTCAGGTCTCAAAAAGTGTCTAAAAATAATTGGGAATGTTTTGCTCGTCATAATGCGAATTGTTCAGATTAACTAAAACTTTTACTACTCTTTTTACTAGCACCTGTTACTAAGATTTATTCTAAAGAGCGATTTAAACGAAATTTTCAACTTTATAGATGAAATTGTATCAAATATGTACTTTGTGAAAGCAAATGATAGATGTCCCTTTGAAAGCTGATTCTTTTAAAATGTCCCGTAAGTTTTTTCCTAACAGTTATCGTTTATAAGATTTTAAACTGGGTGACCTATAGTGAATGGAACTATAAGGCATGTAGTAAATCCGTATATTTCGTGATTTACGTAGAATACATTTTCTGGTTCCGGGTGAACAGCCATCCTTCCCATCAGGCTTGGCTTTCTTTAAGGCTGGAGTGGTTATCATGAATGTAAGTTGGCTTTCGTTGCCGGAAAAGGGGCATTTATTTCTGTCATGAAAATATCCCGGAGTTTTTAAATTAAAAAAAACTTACACTTTGCCCTTTAAAAATTTTCGATCTATTGTCTCTAAAAAGCAACAGCCTCCTGCAGTTCGAATTCAAGTAAGTCTGTTTTGATGGCATCATAATATTGCTCGAGGCTCCAAGACGTTGGTTCTAACGCTCAGCTGGGGACCTTGTACGGTAGCTTAAAAAACCTTGCCTAGAATGTCAAGTTGAAAATACTGACCTTCGTTGACTAAACTTCTATCCCAGCTTCTTTCGTAAAGTCTTGACAAAAACTTCATGTCATTTCAAACTCTGTTTTAAAAAGATAAATTTGGCTTGGGCTAAATAACTGCTCAGCTTGCATGGGCAAAATATTCATGTACACCCGTGTAAGGAATTAAGTTGGTAGGAAGGGAAGAAACAAAGAACTTCTCTGCCAGTTTTGTGGATCTACTAGTGACTTTTCAACACGGCATCAAATTTTCTCCCAAAAGCCCGCATAAAAGACTCGATTAAAACTAAACGAGACAACTTTACATTAAGTATCCCATACCAAGACCAAAAGTAGACCAGCGTACTCATGTACGCTGTGTTTATAGAAAGTGAGAGGAGATGAATTTGTTGTATTTGTTTTTCTGATATACAGTATATTCAAGAAATTTTAATTACGTTTTAACGCTGACTTATGTTCTCAGTTTAGGCTTCATTTGATTGATTTTGTAGTTTTATTGTAATGATAATTTTCTTAGGAGTCTGAATGGAACAGTGTGTATGTGTTTCCTTTGTCCTATTTTCATTGTTTTTCTTTTTGCAGGAGAAAGGCTATCGTAGCCCTATTATTTATCAGACAATGTTGTCCAGAAGTGATGCAATTGCTTGGTCAGTTGTCTTCATGACAGAGGCCCTGACGATCGTCGCTGGTAATGTGTTCTCAATAGTCAAATTTACTGGAACTGGTAAACTGCACAGACGCAGTTCATATTTGTTGATAAACCTAGCAGCAGCGGACACCCTTGTTGGAGCATGCGCTATTCCGATGTTCGTATACCTCATTGGGGGACAGGCGCAATTGTGGCCAGTAAGCTTAGAAACTCCTCTGATCGCTTACAAAGCGGTTGATGTCATTTCAGGCCTTGCTTCGATTTTGTCTCTTACGCTGATATCTTTGGAAAGGCTATGGGCAACTTTATGGCCGTTACGTCACAGAGTGATGCGAACACGAGTATACGTGGTGGGAATTATGTTCGTGTGGTTTGTAGCTTTTGCAATCATAGCCATTGAATTGCTCACTCGCCACATCCCTATAAGATTTATCTTTTACAGTTCTGTTGTCATCCTCTCCATTTGCTGCGTGATAGTGTTTGTAACAAACTTAGTGATCTGGATTCAGGTTGGAAACCGGAAGATATCATCTCACTTCCGTAACGCAACGTTACAAGAGCGAAGACTGACTATCACTTTACTCATTGTCACGCTTATATCTCTATGTGCTTGGCTTCCATTTACGATTTTAAACATTGTAAATCAACTTCAATCGGTGTCGGTGAGCTTGACGCTAATTTATCTCACAAAACTTTTGCATTATGGGAACTCGTGCGCCAATGTTTTCGTGTATTCGTTGAGGATCGCCGAGTTTAGGAGGGCTTTTGCGAAGATGTTGTGTTGCGATCAGTCTGCCATCAGCGAGAAAGCCGTACTGCTTCACACTCAAGTGGCACGTTTATCAAAAGATACCACAGCTCTTGAAATGGGAATTTTGAAATCCAATTTATTGAGATCCAAGGCAAAAAATATAAAGGGCAGTCTCATTGTAATGCCTTAGGATATGTTTCATTGAAAGTAAGTTTGGGATCAGCCACACCCATTTTTGACCACGGAAAAGCTTTCCCTATCAAAATACAACCTTCTAACTCCACAGATCAGCTCGAAATAGAACTCCCTCGCTTTTTCGTTCTAAGCAAGAGTGTTTCAAATATGAGAAAACCTAACTGATGTGCTGTACTCACCTGTACTAGGTTTTTGTACTTGGCCACTGATTAATCAGAGTTGGCTAAAAAAAAAATATGTTTGCTAGTCAAATGGTTTTAAATCCCTCATTAAGTTTGGGAAATTGATGAAATAAATAATATCGGATACAAAATTCTCCTAGAAGACCAGTATTACTTAAGTTATTGGCACATAATTTATGTCCTTTGACTTACCTTGAGGAATGAACAAAATTTTATTTAGTAAGCCAAAGGCTTGAAATGAAGACAGCCAATTGTTCTTGGTACTCTTTATCATTATTATTATTATCATAAGTATTATGGTTACGATTATTATTTTTATTATCATTTTCGCTATTTTTAATCGAATCTATAAATGAAAAACATCACTGAAACCGAATTCCCCACTGGCTTGTCGGTTTTTAAAATGGCAGCCACCACGACCCTCACAGAGAAGTTCTCATGGAGAAAGTTCATTTGAAGCAAACCTTCTATCGCTAAATAAGTTAACCCTATTTAGTATCATTTCAGAGCTGAGCAAAGAGTTTTCAGCAATCTGATTGGTCGAGCGGTTCCTTATATGACGCTAGATAAACCGCTCCACGCGGTTTATACAAAATGTTAAAATAAAATGTTAATAAATGTTACTAAATGCTATGATTTTAGAAATTTCTCTGTTGTTCAGCTCTGAAGTTATACTAAAACAATTATTCGCCTCAGGTTCGGTGAACATTGTCGAATAATCCCCTCGACTTCGTCTCGGGGATTATTCGACGATATTTACCTCGCCTTCGGCGAATAATTGTTAAGTACAAACGACCATCTTAGTGTCAAAGTGAAATCTGAATATAAAATCTTAAGTTATGATAGTTTATATTTCCATTATTCTAGTTCATATAAGACTTCACTTCTACCGACTGCTTTGAAGCGTTTGTGCAGGTGCCCCCAATTTGGGAATTTTTGGAGTCAAAACCAGACCTTATGACACCAGGAACAACGTTCCCCACTCTTTGTGGGAAGTGTGTGGATTCTTTAACGTTCCCTGATAATTAGTACAAGGAAGATGCAGAAGATCAGAAATAGAATTTTTGACAATTTGCAGATGTCATATAGCAAAGGGAGCACATTGTCCTGGGAATTTGGTCCGGTCTGGACAACAGCAGGAAAAGGTCAATCCTAAGTAGCTATTTTTTTTACCTAGAGTTTGTAAAAGAAAAGAAATCTTTTAAACCACCCACGTTCGTACCCACTTTATCATATCTCATACCGAACTTTTCTCAACATTTCACGTGGATTTCGAGCCCGGTATACTCGTACTAAATAAGGTTTAATGCAGTTATTAAACATTAGGATAGAGAGGATGATAAAACAAGGTAAAAGAAAGATACAACTGGGGCATAGGCTGGAATATCTAAATTAAGCTTTAGGTATTTAGGTTTTAGGAAAGGGAGGTCTATTTCCTGTGAAGTTCGTGATATATCAAAACGAATATTCCTCTCTGTCTTAATCTCTCTCCATACCCCCAATGTTCCAATGTTTGTAACATATGTTTGTAACATATTGTGATAACACAACCTGAAGCCGTTTTTCATCTTTAAATTACACCTATTAATTACTACTTGACAGTGGGGTGTTTGATCGCTTCGTTAGAGTAAAGCCATTTTAATTGACGGTTTTGTCTAAGTCAACTGTGACTGTACTGTGTTATGTAAATACGATAATTGAGAAATCTTATTTCTTCCACAACTGATTGAAAAGTTGCTTAGATTAGAAATCTTTTTCAAACTACTGGCAGCTCGGTTCGGAAGGAATAGAAAGGTCAGTGCACAGTTACCCTGAAGCTCTTTAATTTATTTGATACCGAATAATGCTCACTTGAAATGATGAGCAGCGAAACGGCCTCCAACGCGAGTTCTAAAACTGTTCAAAAAATGAAAATCGTGAAAGGTGTAAGTTGATCGAATGTTTAGCAGAAAATTACGACGCTGTTAAGAATTTAAGACTGTGATTTTATTAAAGTGACTTCAAGTTTTCCATCAGTTTTCTTTTTATATTTATAATTTAACTCATTACTGCCGGTCCACACCTGCTACTATGGCGCGAACAAAAACTCCATTTATTGACTCTTTAATTTCAATGTTCAAAACTGTGTGTCACGTTTGGGCATCTTGTAAAACTTAGCAAAATTTTCTTGCGTTTTTTTTGGCATAATCAAGGACTCTTTTCGTAAAAAAAGTTTTAACTTAAGAATTACTTTCCTTTGAGGTAATTTTAGTCGTTGTTAACTCAAAACAAATATTGCGACAGATCTTTCTTTTACCAAGGTTTAATTGCGACTTTGCAGCAATTTTTCCTCTGGTTCAAGTTTTTATTCAATTTAGGTGTTGGCTTTTATGCTCATCAGGGGTTCTAGGAAGCCACAGATAAACGCTTGAACCATAAAGTTATCAAAACGACTTCAGCTGTCACTACCCATGAAAACTTTTCCGCCATGAAACTCATCTTCTGATTGCACGTTATCACTGAAAAGGTTTAACTGACAAGACTCAAGTGTAAATTGCGCGCATTTCCTTCACAATTTTTCCATGCGTTATTGGAGTTCGTATGGTTCATTCGACATCAGAGTTCTAAAATAGAACTATGATCTTGTTAATTCCTACCTGTATCAATAATAAGCGCAAAAAGCATTTTGTGCCAAAATCATGGCCAAATTCAATGCAGCGAATCATTTCAGGCAAATTATTCGGTTTGTTATGATTGAACCGATTTTAATCAGATTACGTTAAGCGATATCCTGACTCTCTCTTTCCGCAAATTGTTCCCCTTCACGGGCAAATGCATTCAAACTAACCACAGGATCAGGTTTATGATGGAATAGCTAAGAGTTGTCAAACATGTATGGTAAATATGCTTTATACACGGTGCTGCGCAGGGTGGCGGAGCGCCTTTAGACGTATATGTAGGAGTGGAGGAGGGGGCTCATATTTCACCAAGCCAAGAACAAGCCACTATTCAAATTCCAAAATGTTCTTTGCCTAGTTTGTAAGCAATTGAAAACTATCCACAGATTTCAAAAAGTCCAGTGATCGATTCAGTTGACAATGTATTGGTAGGCATTTGTTCAAAACAAAAAATGTCCTGCAGAGTAGCAGTTTGCGGTGTGATCCTGATAAAACGATTTGTGATAAGATCACATCACGGAATAGTTTAGCAAGCTGATTGTATGCTACGATAACGATAGCTGGCCTCCTTCCCCCTCCCTCACTTCCTCCCTGTCTGGGGGACCTCTGCAACTGGCGAACCATTATAATATGTTTATGAGTACATCATAAGTTGACTTTTAACATCAGGAACAATATGGAAACACTTCACATTGGAATTAAGTGGCAGCATGTAATTTTGTAGAAACATTTGGTATTCTTCGCGTAAATTTACCAGGCGAGCATCGACTCCAAATATGGTGCCAAATGTTTTGTTTATTTTAAAGAGTACGATAGAATATTTATATATATGTTGCTCCTGAAACACGCAAATATGTCAAAAACTAAAAAACTGCAATTATTCCCAGCGTTTAGAGTCGTTCCTCTGCCAAAACTGTTCCTCATTTGCTGGAAACAGCCTAAATATACCAGTAAAACCTGAAAGTTGTAGAATGAAAGTAATGTCAACGAATATAATTGCTTCTGTCGCTTTTTCTTTTTTAATTTGTTCAAATTTTAATTTGTTCACAGTCGGCGGTGCAAAATTAAAGGCCTCCACTCAAACTCTCAACAACCATTTCTCGCTGAGGAAATCAATTTTAAATCTCTAAATTTCCATCATAATACACAGGGTCTCATTTAAATGTGAGGAATATTTTAAATGCTTGTTAACTTGAAAGCATCTCACGGAGCTAGGTATTTCTAAGAAAAACCTGTGTTAGGATGATTAATTTCGAAGAGACCAAAGATACAAAGAAAGTGGTAAATATTGAAATATCTGGATCTTATCGTAAGAAGAGGAGGAGTGTATGATATGAGCCTGTAGAAGCTTCATTCTGTCACACTTTTTCAAACCTACTCAAATATCAACTGGAAAACGTCAAAACCTGATCGCGTCTTCAAGGTATGAATTATGAAGTAGTTCATCTAATTTGAGCAACTGGAACGATATTGCCGATTCAGAAGGAAGAGCGGCTTGTTTGAAACTTTCAGCTAACCTCAGCCGAAACATCCCACATTAAAAGGTTCACTTCTGTGTATATCAAAACTCAATTAATTCGGCATCTTTGATAGGATCATATAAAGGCAGTCATAAGGGCTATTAAGTAACGAATTTCACTGCGCAATTAATAATAGACAATAACAGTTGCTTTTAGACATCATCGGCTTTCTTTGCGCGGGCTTCAATTTTAGTGCTAAAAAAGACATATGCAGTGATGAAGATTTTAAAATAACTTCACTCATGACACAACTGCATCTGTAGAATAGGATGGTAAAAATTCAACAAGTTTAGAAATTTTGCTTATCGTATTTCAACTCACTTTGAGATGAAAAAAGTGTATCTGGTAAAAGTGCCTATAAGATAGCGTGAAACCCGATATGTTCAATTTTCCGTAAGGGGTATCGTGTTTTTTCTGGACGAAATACAAAAATCAACGTCGCGTTGGAAATAATTCATAATTCCCTTTATTATGTTCTTTAATCATTAAAAAGGCTATTTTAGGGGGGCTCATGTATGTTATCTCACTTTCATCACTGATTCTGTGATTTAAATTCTGTGATTTCGAGTCCCTTTCACAGTACTCTATTTCTTGAAATTCACCGAAAAACAAGTTAAATTGATCGACAATCAAATTATATTGTTTGTGTATAAAGATGTGCTTGTATTTTGTCTGTCTGTTTCCAGGCTGTGTTGTCAGTACCATTATCGATTATAAAATAAAAGGTGGATGAATTCGCCTCACCAAAGTCTAAAAGCAGTACACCAGAAGTTTCTTCATCGGCGATAGAAAGTGGACAGCGGGTGACTTTTATCAACGTGATACCAATTGGCTGATCTTTGAACTTACGAAACATTGAGCTAGAGAAAGATTTAGTTATAAATGGCTCTAGTTATGGATGGAATATAGTGATTCGAAAGCGCTTTATCCAAAAAAGGTGGAGAGTTCCTTAGCCATACTGCAATTCAAGTATAGGTAATAACATGATTTCAAGTGCAATTTGGTGTTAATAAGCACGAGTAAATTTTTCAAAGACAACAAAATAGCCCTTTTTTCAAAGCGAGTCCTGATTCTCATCCTTTCATATGATTATAAGTTTCCTCTCAAATGCAAATTAAATTCATTTTCACTCGAATGGTTGAGCACCAGTCCTAGGCCTCGTTTGAAAAAGAGGCCAAGGGTAATTCGGAGATGGCCAATTGCACGAGCCCGGAGGGCGGCTGCAATTTGTAGTCTTTAAAAAATTTACAAGTGTTTGCAGGAGAAATCATGTCGTTACTTGTTTACAATTTACACGAACAAAGCATCACGCAGTCAACACAGACGAAATGTCTTGTGTTACAACTTTGTACTCACGTTAAATGAAAAATACACTCGTTTTCAGCCAATCGGACGCGCATAATTTTTTAGTATCTTATTACGTCAGTAATCGGGTTGTGCTTTTAATTATCAGGGGTTATTTAATGTTTTGGGTAAAGACTCAAAAACTTCAAATTGAGGTCATAGAGGTTGATAAGGTCAATTTGTCAATAATAACACCAAACTCTAATCACTGATACTGAAATACGAGAAGACGTATTAAAGTTTATGGTAAGATCTTGGATGTTGAAAAAGGTATAAAGGGGCTGACAGTGGCGCAATTGATCATTGTTGGTTTGACTCGATAAACAGTCAACCTTCTTCTCGATTCTTGCTTCCTCGGGGAGAAGGGAGTAGAAAAAATATTTCGCTTTGATTGTATTTTATGACGACACAGTCAATATTTTTTTAATGCAGTTTCGAAATTAGGTCCTACATGTTAGTGAAATTTGTAACAGGTCTTCATGATTACGAAAAAGTATAAAACCTTTCTGGACATTTCATTATTTTGTCAGGCTCCATCCATCGTTATTCAACCAGAGAGAAATAAATCAATTAAAAAGATTCAGAATCAAACTAAAAAACTGATCGTGGGCTTATTCAAACAAACTTGCAGTGAGAACAAGATCAAGATCTCAATGAAGATTTAATGAAATCAGCTCTTGATCCTAACTTGTACAATCTTCGTTATGAAATTTTTAATTATAGACCTGTTAGATTGACCTTTTTTCGTTTGATGAAAAAAAGAACCTCAATTCCACCATCATGATTAAAAATGCCTCTGTTGAAAGGTTTCCCAGGGGTATTCATTAGGGTAAATAATGGTGACAAAAGTTGATTATGCAGTCGGGCCGTTTTAAATTGTTGAAAAGATACGGTCTGTTTTGAATATATATTTACTTAATTTCGTAAGGTGCAAAGACCATTCAGAATAAGGGTGTTAACAGAATAAGTTCTTCTTTAGAGTGATTTCATGCAAAGTAAACTAACCTTAAAATCTCCAGTACTTCACCACATGCAAGAATCATGAAGTCAATTTTGTTGAAGTTGTTACTTGGTTTGTGTGGTATCTTTCAACTAAACCGTGAATTTCCACAGGTTCAATTTAAGTGACATAGTCCTCACCGTGCAACTAAACAACCTTGGGCGATATCTGGTTCGTTATCATTGGTTAGTAAACGGTAAGCCTTTGATTATTCTATTCTCATCATGCCTCTTCTATTCAATTATATTTTGATTGCGTTAGTGTGGCTAACTCAGAAATCTTCCATTATTTGCTGATAATACATTTCCTTCTCATAAAACCTAATGATCAAACATAATCTAAGAGGCAGGATATATCTTAACTCGCCTGGAAACAAAGTTTATCTCTGAGGATAGACCACTTCTCCGCTACATTCACGGATGCTCTTAGTCGAATACACAGCACTAAAGGAAGTTGAACTATGGAGAAGTGTATTTATGAAAAACAATCACAACTTGAAGCAATCTTACTAGTAGGTCGCTGCAAATTAAATCAAAAGACGAGTGAAATTCAACAAGCTTCGACTTTTATGATATATTTTTGGCGAGTCTGTCCGTCGTGCGTGCAGCTTTCTACACTTCTTTTGAAACTTTTCTGTTGGACTTTGGAAAATAAATTCCGTAAAAGGTTCTTCATCCTTCCTCAGACAGTCCTTACTGTCGTGAAGAACAAGTTCAATTTGGGCTTCAATGATTAATAAGCGGCCAGCCAAGAACACAACTTTGTTTGATTATAACTTATCACGTCATAACCAATGATTTTAAATCTAAAAGATTATGTCGGAGGAAAAACACAATATATCAAGTTTAAAATGAAAATATATTGAAAAACACAGTCTTACACAGAGCTTTTATCAATTTTCTTTTCAATATTCGTAAAAAAAAAAAATTCCACGATACTCGTTACTTTATTTTGTAGTGACTGCTTTCACGGCCTTTTGGGCCTGGTGACAAACAGCTGCGGCTGCTGTTAGATGCATAGTGAAAAGGGGGCTTAGAACTTTTGAGACTCTACTTTATTTGATTAAATTTCTTCTACAAAAGAGTTACCGTCGGTTAAAGTCACATATTGTCTTCGCTCAAAGTGAGAAACACACAATTATCTGCATTGGTCACTTCTAATATTGGTACATTGATATTTTAATTTGTGGCCAGCTCAAGAGACTATTCGGATGTAAACAATTTATTCTTCTTCTCTCAGAGTATATTACATATTCTACAACTTAAATTTCATAATTAATTCGTTTAAAATGACCAATGCTGTGTTTCACAGGTAACAAAGAGAACTCGCTAATTTCCCGTCAATGCCATTTCTGTCTCGTTTTTTACAGGGGATCACCTACAAATTCAAGAAAAAAATGAATTGTAGTAACAGCACGATACATTCTCCTGTGAGCACGAGGGCACATCCATGGTTCGTGGTTTTCTGTGTCGAGGCGTTTGTCATTGTATGTGGTAATCTCATCACTATTTTGGCATTTGTCTCGAGCAAGTCCTCGAAAAAGAGTAAATTCATGTTGCTTACTAATCTTTCTGTAGCAGACATGTTAGTCGGCGCTTTTCCTTTGCCTTTATATTTAGCTTATCTAGGAGGCGAACTGTCATTTTGGAACGTTCACTGGGAACTGGCTTTGGATATAACTTTGTTTGGGCTGGATGTTCTTCTTGGATTTGCATCTCTGACAACTCTCACAGTGATTTCTCTTGAACGTGTCTACGCCGCCATGGTTCCAGTCGGTTATCGCGGTCTCAACTCGCGAAATTATTTGTTTTCCATCGCATTGATTTGGTCTGTTGCTTCTACAACCACAATTGTTTGCCTTGTGAGTAATTTTGTGCTCAACTCCACGAAAATTGCAACCTATGTGTCTATGTCTCTGCTGAGCGTGCTCTGCGCTGTAATAAGTGTCTCCTACTTGACAATATGGCGCCGAATCAAATCCAAAAGAAAGATAATTCGGCAAAAGTCGAGCGAGTACGAAAACAAACTGGCTTTGACATTGTTTATTGTGACGCTCACTTCGCTTGCAGCTTGGCTTCCCTTTGTTATTGTCAACATTCTGTTCGTGTTTACGTCGGTGCATTTTAGTTTCAACTTTGTTTATTTTTCCAAAGTACTTCACTATGGAAACTCCTTCGTGAATCCTGTAGTTTACGGCTTGAGGATACCAGAATTTCGAAGCTCAGTGGTTAGAATTTTCTGCACGCGTTCCAGGCAAAGGAAACACGCCTCCAGCCGTCAGCTTTCACAACTGTGTAGCGTTACTGAAGATGTTCAGAGCACCTCTCGATCAAATCGGTGCCAAACGCAAAAGGAGAAATTGTGTCAGCCCGGTAAAGGCCAAAACACCGCATTAACCTGGGGAAAAGGTAATCCTCAGGAAGCCTCAGTTCTACCTACTGACCTGGGAGACACTGAGAACCTTTGATACTTCAAATAAGCGGACTTCGAATCAGATTTATCTCTGGGTTATAACGTTAATTTTTCTTCCCCTCCTTTCAAACTGTTAAATTTGAGAAATGAACAATGGATTTCTACAGAGAAAAACTAGAAGATTATCCATTTTTCTTTCGGATTGAAAGACCCAAGAGAGGAGTTACATAAGCAGTTGAGGAATGTGACTTTGCTTAGCTTTTGCTCAAGGTAGAGCCACTGTCGATTTTACAAGTTAATCTGGGAACGCGTTGGATCTGTAGCAAGCAGGACGAGACTAACTGGGACTAGCCCAGGTGATTATTATGGGATTAAAAGAAAAAGATCCCACGAGGAAAGCAAGCCGGTGAAAAACGACAGTCGAGGAGAACGTTACTGTTTGTTGTGTTAGTTATTTCGCGTGATTAAAGTAGTGTGCAATATTTGGTAACCCCGACGTGACAGGGGCCGTTGAAATGTCAAACGAGGCCGAAGAGCTACAGATAGATGTGAGAACTGCTATTTGTCAACTTGGCGAAACAAGCCTCCGCGAGTTATGTGCAGGACTGCAGGTCAAAGTGAAAGAGACGGAGAAGGGACGCCTGACCTTGATACAACTCCTAACGAAATATTTAGATGCCGAGGAAATTAGGATTGACGCATTAAAGAATCTCAGGGAGGCAACTAAGAGAGTGTCTCCGTAAAAACGGTCCGGTCGATTTTGCTTGACACAGATTTCCCTCATTTCTTGTGTGTTGTAAGACATTCATTTGCCTATACTAAAACCACAATCCGTTTGATCGGATCTCTTTATTTTTCAGAGTTTTACGGAAATTAAATTTCACTCGAGCGAAGGCATGTCGTGACACTTTTCAAGACTTAAATTTGAGACAACTTTAGAGGGCAATTAAAAAAAAAATACGCAACTCAGCAAAAAAAAAAAAATACCACAGCCATGTATGTTAACTCTATCTTATCCATCGAGGCGACTTTCGTGAACATCACATTTCAATCAAGCAAACAAGAAGACTTGAATGACACCTTATCGGTTCGCCTAAGTCACACATATGAAAACCGATCAAATTCAAGGTAAATTTTTGAAAAAGTGAGGCGTTCTTAACTTATCCAACTAACATAGCTAGGAAGTAGATGCCATAGAGTAGGTAACCACTGAAAAAACTTTGCGGCCCGGCCTTTCCGAAAACTTTATAACTCCGCGAACTTACCTGATTTTCGGCAATCTGCAGCTTTGGCCGCCATTTTGAAGGACTTGTCAACATGAGGCGTTGCAGACATAAATCGAGCAGGTAGATCTAAAACTGTCAGAAATACATACGGAAGCAACTCAAATGAACTTTACCTTCAATTCAAGCAGCAAAATTTGAAATTATCCGTTGAACTTACCATTCCTACATCCCCATGCAACCATTTCTTCTTACAATTCAAACACTACAACTAGTGTTCAAATTCCCCTCGTCTGTCCACCTCAAGAAATAACCTGTGCCACCCAAGCTTCGACTCGAATGTGAAGTACGAATCAAATAACACAACTGCTTTATCTTTGAGGCAATATCTTGCTGGTATTTTGATTTTCTGATCGACAAGAACGGTGTTCAGGAAGCGATCGCCAAGTTTTCCTTACAATGGACCGCCGCGCTGACCAGCCGCTAAGTAAAAACAGAACGGCGTGGGGTGGGGTGAGTGGGGGCTTATCGTCATAAGTTATTCGAAGACATGCTCAAAAAACTTTAGGACTCTCAGTCTAAACAGTGAAGGCATGCTTCGTGGTACAGACTAATTTTATTTTATTCTCGTAACTTTTTCCTTTAAATTAGAACTGGTATTAATTAATAAAGTTATCGATGTATTTTTAACCGAGGTACCCATATTACTTTTTGCTTGTCTTCTGTGGTATAAAGTAAGGTGTCTTTTTTACCAGAATCTTTTATTTATGCCCCTTTGCACGGAAAGAACGCTGTACTTAGAATGTGTGTTCTAAGTCATTTTTTCTGTTCCCAAGAATGTTTGCAGAATCATTGCTTTATACAAAGCTGACTCTAAAATATGATTTTCCGCAACAGTAACCAATGTCATTTACGTATGGTGTTAATAACTCTAGCAATGTACAATTTTTAGTATTTTCCACTTCTAAGCTCGACATGAAATTGTCAAGTGAACCATGTTAGTTTCAAAATAATTTGGACATATCAACAAAGTTGAAATGGTAAATTGGCCACCGTAATGATTACAAAAGCTGACCTTTCGAGCGTTAGCCCTCCGACGAAGGGCTAACGCTCGAAACGTCAGCTTTTGTAATCATTACGGTGGCCAATTTACCATTTCAACTTTGTTGATATATCCAAATTATTTCGTTACTCCCACCAACGCAGCCCCATACAGTTTCTTTCGAAACTATCAGCCTTTATTCACATTAGTTTCAACTCATACCTTTATTCGATCTAACCTTTTATCACTAAACCCTATTCTTTTCATTTTCAAATTTACTATACATTTAATTTTTTTTCATAAGACAACGACAAAGAGTTTTATAAGTGAACTGATTTTTTGGTGTACCACGCTTGTTTAACAAAGACATGAAAAAGGCCGGTTAAATAAGTTCCTCACTCCGCTCCTAATTCTTTGGTTGCTTTCGCCCCATGCCTCTGCACGACTCCCTGTTGGCTAAAAAGAAATTTGAAAGACTGCTATGATGGACACCTTTTCTTTTTCATTTCAGTTACCCTCTACAATTCTTTATAAGTATGCAAAGATATAAAAAACACAGGTTTTCTACAAGTAAACTATTTTTGTGTGTGTGTATGTGTCAGTATGTGTGTACCACGCTAAATATATACATATACTTTCTTCTAGCAAAATGGTGGCTATTATAGACAGCAACAAGGACCATTACATCACTGCTTGATGGTGTAACTATCCTTCCACTGAGCACTGGCATTCATGGGTCATTTCCTTAATTTTTTGACATTGGAACAGCTTTGAAATCTCTAGTTTAAATGGGAGCTTGTAGAAATTACAGATTTCCTTAAAGTGCACGTGACTCGAAATTTCCTCCCCCCCTAATTTTTATTTATTATTATTAAAATTTAGGTATTATTTGATCGAATTCTGGTATTAGAACCTTCATGGAGGCGCTTTAGTAGTTTTCCCGCCGGCTCAAAGTTGATCATTTTTCCCCGCGCGGCCAAAATTCCGCTTTGACTTCATCAGTTGTGTAGATTGCGCCCAGGAACATGGCGGATAAGTGAACTCAAAGAGTCTCCAGGATATCTTGTGTAGCTGGTGGCCCTGGGTTAGTCAGCTGCACGAATTCAAGTAAAACCCCGGGCATATCAATGCATCTTTTTCCTTCTAATGAAATTTTAAGACGGAAATGGACAAAATTCATCCATAAACATCGGCCAGGTTTTAAGGCGCATCGAAGACCTCAGTGTTGTGTTCTGTGCATTTCGCGCCAGACAGCTCTTGTCGAAAGATCAGCATTAGAGATCAGCCGAGCGTTCGAAGGCTTGAGAAGGGAGCATTCCCAACGATCGATGTCGCAGTCAGGCAAGAGAATAGGGACTTTAAGATACCTGGACGGCTGACCTCGAGGACGATAATATTAGGCGCGGAGGACTGGGCCGAAACCGACGTGAAGTTTCTAGCTCTGTTCGTCAATCATGGCATATTTTAAAAAGACTCGCGAAATGATTGTTATTGCCTACGAAGAAAATCTACTGACCGACGAAGAGTTCCTGTTTCTGTACGAAGCTAATAAGCCAGTTAACTTAGAGCTGCCATACTACGAGTACGAAGAATTTAACTTATGGCTGAACATTTATGGTGAATAGCAGTAATTTACGTGATACATGGAGTGAGCAAAATAATTCTGGAAACAGATGCCAGAAAATTCAATTTCATTCAAGTTTAGTTGACATATTCGCCATCACTGCGAAGCACAGCAAACAAACACTCATTCGCGATGGTATTCAGTACACTTCAATTTTTTAACTTTTGTTTATCAAAACAAGAAATAACAGTAAGGACAGCCTTTTCAATTGAAAAATAATGAATTTTAAAAGAAATGCTCATCAAATGTGCTTACGTTCACTTGTGGACGGCAAAACTTCAATTCCGAAGTCCTCGACAACAACTGGACGGCAACACGTGTTGTGCAGACACGCGCAATACAGTCTACACGTGTAAAATTACTTCCGGTCAGCCGTCCTCTGAAACAGCCGTTCAGGTATCTTAAAGTCCCTAATTAGCCCAGAAGGGACAGATCGAGGACGGAGGAGGGTAAGTTATATTCGAATAAGTTATAATTAATCAAAATCGACATGTCTACTGATCATGTTTACTTTGATGAATTCGATCTTGATATTACCCCCTAATTAATAATCTGTACACAAATTTATCATTTTTTTTCAGGTGGTCAGAGAGGTCTTAAACAACAGAGTTGTTCTCCTTCACCGACTGTGAAACTTGTGTAGTGATCATTACTTGTTGGAAATATTTGCTCTGATTTTATTTGCTTGACATTCAGTTAGCATTGCGATGTGAGGGATAAAGCAATCTGCATTCCCAGTTTATATTTGACTAATTACTGCCAAGATTGTTTGGTGGCAGAACTAGCAAAAAAAAGAACATATTATTTGTTGCAAAATTACAAATCATGAGGATGGAAATACAAACTGACACCTTTTTTGTTATTTTTTACTTTTTATTTAATTAGTTGCTGAACAAGATTCCGTGCAGTCTTCACAAAATAAACTTGCTGAAAAAGAACCTCCAGTAAAGAAAATGACCTACACTTGCAGCAAATGCAAAAAACCAGGACATCAACGTAACCACTGTCCCACACTAATGGATGCCTAACATGTAAAGAGCATGAATAATTGTCATCATAGTCAATGTTTGAGCACTAGGCATCTTGTTTGATATTGTTTTGAAAAGTTCACATTTAAATGTTAGGGACCCAAAATTTGCAGTTGCTAACTTTGATAGTCTTCTGTGCATTTTTGGCCAGGGCTAGGGGGAAGGGGGCACTTACCCATGTTTAGGTATAAGGTGCCATTTGGTTGTGGAAACCCTGAAACACCCATTGTTTCTTCCTGTCATCAGGATGTACTGAAAGTAATTCTGTCAACATGCAGTTGTGTTATAATGCTGATAGGGCAACTTAAAGGTACTGATAACAATATTGTTCTGAAAAATTATTTAATGCCTTCTAAATAAATACAGATAAACATCATACTCAATGAGTCTTGCAGCGGTACCCTGTCAGACCCTAATTAGGACAGCCGCACTTGAAATTATATACCTCGTGCAGGGTGGAGGGATTAAAAACCTTACCCTATCCAGTGGTGCATAATGATGTAGCCCATATAGGAGAGGAAACTCTCCCCCCCCCCATGAAGAATTTATTGCAGCCTAAATTACTGAGTGTACTAAGCTAAGCAAAAATAAGGAGATCATTGTGGAGTAAGTCAATTCAAATTTATTTGTAAAATTCTATTAGAAATAATTAGACAATAATGATTACATCTCAGTTCCTTTCTTCTGCTGATGTATATCAAGTTGCACTGTGGGACCCATATTTAGATCTGATATTGTGGTAGACACATGCTGGCAATGGCCTACTATTCTCCCAGTCCAAGTAGCTAAAGATCCATCGAACCAGCCACCTGTAGGCTGTAGCTCTAAGAAATCTGTGATAAAGGTTTGAAGACATAATTTATTGTGAGAAAATCAACATGATTTGTCTTGCAGATAGACAAAAACTATCCAGGACAGTCTTGAATACGGAGGCCGACAAAAAATTATTTACCAATTGTAAATCTTGCTGTTATGTAAACAAATTGTACTTACTCGTTTTCTGAGGTGCCATTCCTGCGGCGGTACGTTTTCCCATTTCTGTCCCGAAGTAACCGTGCCACCTGTCTCCGGACTATGTGATGCACGATATCCGTTCAATACTTCCATCAAATGTAAGTTTTCCACGTGCACAGTCCACTTCCATGCAGCACCTAAACTCGCGAGCTGATACCAGCATAGCATCAATGCACTGGGTAAAGGAACACCTGATGAAAAATAAAACCATGGTGAGCTTATTTCGTTCTCAAGTAGAAAAAAATAAAAGCTAATTTTTCGAGTGCAATTGAAAGGCCGGATGCAAGAGAATTCCTAAGTTTGGTTGTAATTTCACCTTCATGTTTCGTTTTAGCTTTAGCGTACACAAACGGGGTACATTATAACAAGGTAAGACACACTTATTGAATAAGAATAGCGTCTATTGTGTTAGGCCTTATTCTTCAAAGCCTCCTGACATATGTAAATGATGTGGACGGGTATTCTGAAGTTGCTCCTTACGACGTACTGGCAGGTTCCGTTTTCTCAAATCTTCGCGATAAAGTGGCAGAAGATAAGCCATCTTCATCCTCGTCATTCCTCTTCTTGTCCGTTGCTGTCACTCTCATCGAAGTTCGCCAAAGGTTCGCCTTGGTAAGCGACTATCTCGCCAATGATGCCTGTACTGACTTCTTCAGAACTTGAGAATGATTCTACATCATCCTCAGATGATGTACAAGAGAACTCTTGATCGCTGTGATCGGTTTCTGACATATTTAGCTCGTAAACGACAAGTACAATAACTCAAAACAACGGCTTGATCACAGGGAACGGGTGATGCGCTCGTCGAGGGTCGAACACACAAATTTATAGTACAGCGGTTAAATATAAAATATGTCATGTAAGCTGTACCACTTATTCCCAACGAAAAGTTCAAACCCGAAATGTGTAAGATCGCACTGAACAAAGTATAAAGATATACAAAAACTAATACAAATGTTTTCAGTGTGTTTGAGCTAATTTACAAGGTTGTCAATGCGCTAATAAATCTAACAGTAACGTTTGAATTTTAGACGGTAGCTTCATCTCTTAAAAAGTAAAGTTTGAGAGAGATTCTCCTTGGAGCGTTAAGTCAATTTTTTTAGTAATGTAATACGAAAAACTTGTCAACACTGAAACATCAAATGATTCGTAAAATAACGAACAAGATTTTCAGGAATTGTACACAGCCTAGCCTAGTCTTAAGTCAGTCCCACACTAGGAAGAATCTTCTCCAATATCAATTTACGTCACTAATCTGCAACGATTTTGTAAAATTAACTAAAATCTAGAATTAGGGTTCTAGATTTGCCATTCACCTTTCTCTTTTCTGTATAGTTTTAGATATGCTTTTACTTATCAGATTATTAGACTTTGAATCTGTTCAGATTTGACTCCGTTATTTATAGTTTTCCAGACGCTTTGACAAAAAAAAAAAAAAGGAGTAGATGTGAGCCGAAAGAGAGCTATTTTGGATCGTTTTTTTGCTGTTAATATTTTGTATTGTAGAGGATTTTATGGAAATTATTGCTAAATAAAATTACTCGAAACCCTCTTGTGATTTAACTCCTTTGAGTGCAATGCCTTCTTTACAAAGCATGTGGAACTTAAAAGGAGAAACCTCTTGAGCATATCCTCGAACTCGTCTCTTTTCCCATCGAAATAACCCAAGAAGTACTGGTTTTTAACAGAACAATTTTCAAGGTTTTCCTCAAGGAACTCAATCTCCGATTTGCTTAAAGACGATTGAATAGTCGCCGCCATGATTACGCATTTTAGTGTCTCACTGAAAAACTGTTTTCAGTTTTAAATGTCATCCTTTCGCGGGCTTTCGCAAATATTCGCGGGTTTCATAATTTCCCCGCTGACCAAACTTACCGTTTACTCTTACCCTCGACGAGCGCCTTCGATATAGCATCACCCACTGGGAACAACGTGTCCAACACAACCGATGACGTGGCAGCTCTATTATTCGTTCCTAGGCTCTTGTCCCATATTTTGCAGAAAAAATGCGAACTTTAATCGCATTTTAAAGGATGGAAACAGTAAAATAGTGATGTCTCGCTTTCTTTATTTGCCGATCACTTAGCCTCTTGAAGTTTCCTCAGCTCTTCAGGCTCAGAACATACAGGCTGAGAATTTGAATTTTTAGATTCTTTGATGGTGCATTCTTTGTAGGAAGTTGTTAATGTAAGTGTGTTGTGTGAACTCCGTTGCTCTGTTGTCGTTACCATGGCCTCGTAGAGCTTGTCCGGATCAGTTGGAGCGATTACACCACATTCCAACCGACAAGACATCTCGGCTGTTTTGGGACAGTTTTCTTTCTCATCAGACGTTGCAACTTCTCAACGTTTCGTTAACGGGGCCTTCAGTGGCTGGAATTTTCCTTTAGGATATTTTCTCCATTGTTTCGTTGAACATTTTGAAATTTTCGTGCTGAGATTCGGAGCAAACCTTCTTCGCTGACCACTGACCTGGGGTCCACGACGGATCACGAAGTTTATGAGGTGTGGCTTGAATGTCATCAAAACAAGCAGTGGGTAAATGCATGGGACGCAAGCGTCCTCTGTTAAAACAATACAGGTGTGGTTGGACAACAACGGTGTTTAAGGAGGCTCCGAAAGGTTTTCCATTGCCGTAGTCTTTGTGAAACGATGAAAGGTTACAAGGAAAGAGCTTTAATCGTGTGGGCAAACTATAAACATCTTTGCAACTATATTGTTGGGCAATATTTTAAGGGTACTTGTGATGACATATCGGTTACCATGGCAAGACGTAAAGTCCTCAAACAGACACTCAAATTTTCAGCTATTGTAAATTATCTGAAAAACTAAGACGTCGGTGACCTACCATTTTTATTTCTTTGTAGGAAAGCTCCCGAAATTCTTTAACTTCTCAGAAAGCATGACAAAAATTTATCTAGCAGATTTTAAGACTTCTTCATGTACTTGTAATTGTTTCCAATGCAATACAAGTTCGGGAGATCTAAAGGAACTCACTTTAACTTTGTTTACTTGATACGATTTCAATTTCCGCGCCAAGGGAGCAATTCGTGAGTGGTTTGTGGTTACGCTCGCTCCGACGAAGGGTTAACGCTCGAAACGTCAGCTTTTGTAATCGTTACGGTGGCCAATTTACCATTTCAACTTTTTTGATATATCCAAATTATTTCGTTACCCCCACCGACGCAGCCCCAAACAGTTTCTTTCGAAACTATCAGCCAGCCTTAAGGCAAAGAATGGGTTTGTGACTTTTTCACTCAATTGAAGAGACTCGCGTCACTCCCATGAAATGGTTAAACGAAATACAGACTGCGAGCAGTTTCTTATTTTTCTTAAATATAGTGAGGTCACGTGTATCCTGTGAGAATGGCGAAGCCGCGAGAAGCGTGACTAGTGTGTCGCGTCGTTGCCGCTCCACGCTCTCGGAGTTGAGACTTTGACTGATGCGATACAAGAGGTTCAATGGTTACCTCGATTATCTGAACACATTTATTTACATGGTAAAGATTTGTTTATAAATCTATGAACTGATGCCGATCCTATTGTGGAACTAAATTATTCGAAGAAAAAAAGAATACCAAGCAAAACAAAAGTTGTTTAGATCTGCAACACAGAGCATGCTTTTGCACAAAGATTGAGAATCGTAATGCATATTGTGATACTTTAATGAATATATTCGAATGTTCCCAAAAATCTGATAATCTGCCGGCACCCACCCCATACTCTCCCCCTCGCCACTGAGCCGTTTTCACTTAGCGGCTGGTCAGCGGTCCGTTCATGAGGTAAACATGGCGATCAATATCACTTCGTGACCGCCGTTCTCGTCGATCAGAAAATCAAAAAACCAGCGTGATATTGCCTCGAAGATGAAGCAGTTGTGATTCGTACTTCACATTCAAGTCGAAGCTTGGGTGACACAGGTTATTTCTTATGGTGACATCGACGAGGGGAATTCGAACACTAGTTGTAGTGTTTGAATTGTCGGAAGAAATGGTCGCATGGGAATGTAGGAATGGTAAGTTTAACAAACAATTGCAAATTTAACCGCTTGAATTGAAAGAAAAGTTCATTTAAATTGCTTCCGTATGTATTTCTGACGGTTTTAGATCTACCTGCTCGATTTATATCTGCAACGCATCGTGTTGACGAGTCCCTCAAAATGGCCGCCAAAGCTAGAGATTGCCGAAAATCAAGTAAGTTCGCGGAGTTATAAAGTTTTCGCAAAGTTTTTTTTTTTGTAGTTACCTTTTCTCTGTGGCATCTACTTCCTAGCTGTGTTAGTTGGATCAGTTAAGAACGCCTCACTTTTTCAAAATTTTACCTTGAATTTGATCGGTTTTCGCGTGTGTTACTTAAGTGAACGGATAAGGTGTCATTGAAGTCTTCCTGTTTCCTTGATTGAAATGTGATGTTAACGAAAGTCACCTCAATGGATAAGATAGAGTTAATATACATGGCTGTGGTATTTGTTTTTTGCTGAGTTCCGTATTTTTTTTTAAATTGCCCTCCAAACCTGTCTCAAATTAAAGTCTTAAAAAGTGTCACGACAGGCCTTCGCTCGAGTGAAATTTAATTTCCGTAAAACTCTGAAAAAAAAAAAGATATCCGATCAAACGGATTGTGGTTTTAGTATAGGCACATGAATGTCTTACCACACACAAGAAATGAGGGAAATTTGTGTCTCAAGCAAAATCGACGGGACCGTTCTTACAGAGACACTCTCTTAAAGAGAAGGAGGAGAAAAAAATAGGCCGTTACGAAAACCGAGGAAGATAGTGGTGTAGTAAAATCCGAACACGATGAGAAGAAACAAGCCGTTGAATCAAGTGGGAAAATGCCGACACTTAAGGAAAACCCAGCAATCGCACCGTTCAGAAAGGAGTTCAAAATGTCCAGGCAGATTGGAGATTCGCGTCAAATGGAACGCTTGAGCTTTACCAGCCTTGCCCACCAAATTGACGCCGGCTTAAAGCGAGGCTACAAGGAAGAGGAAATTGTTGAGGCCGTTATCCGAGCAATCAACCCAGGCCTGAGATTGAGGAGCTACTTGGAAGGTGGGCTCGATTTAGAACTTGCCAGATTACGCAAAATACTCAGGTCACATTATTAGGAGAAAGGGGCTACGGAATTATATTAGTTGCTCAGTTTGGCAATACAGGAAGCTGGGGAAACGCCCCAGGACTTCCTGATCCGCCTTCTTGACTTGAAGCAGAAAGTACTTTTTGCACCACAAGAGGCAGGATCCGATTTAAAGTATGACCCAAGGTTGGTACAATGCATGTTTCTACATTCATTATTAATTGGACTAAGAAATGACAACATTAAAATGGAAATAAAATCCTGTTGCAAAACACCCAAGTAGAAGATGAAGAGCTTTTTGAGAAATTGAATGCAGCAGTTAGTAATGAAACAGAAAGAATGCAGAAACTTAGTTTCGCCATGACCAGCGTACAAGCCGAAACCCTACCCAACTGGTGGCCCATGTGACTACTCCTGTTGAAGATCGTACCCTCGTTGAAGACAAAACCCCAGAGAAGCCACCAAACGTCAACCTACTTTCTGAAGTTAAGGAGTTCAAAGCAGAACTGGCTGCTATCCGGGAGGGTATAGAAAAACGAGGTAGTACAAGCTTCAATCTACAGTACAACCCTGTGGGACGAGGAAGGGTACCACCTAGGGAGTGCCGGAGCTGTGAAAGACAAGGGAGAGGTACCCGTTGTAACCACTGTTTTAATTGTGGTGGTGTTGGTCACTTAAGATACCAATGTCTGAAGCCGAGTCGGGGAAACTTCAACCCAGCAAACTTCCCGGGAAACGAGCCAGGGTTGCTCCCACGGGGCAGGGAGAAACCTCTCAGACCCACAAGCAGTCCCAACAATGTGTAAACTGTGGAAAGGGGGAGGACTGGGCAGGAGGATACCTGCGCTGCTCGCGATACCATACCAGATATTACTGCTCAAAATTCTGTCTGAGGGAACATTAGAATGAACATAAGACACTCTGCCAGGCCATTAGTGAGGTTGAACGGAGGGAAAGGGAGCCCATGGCAGGTGCTGAAGCACTGAAAACGTCATTCCCATCACACCTAACCCCAAGACAACGCTCAAAACTCCCTAAATTGGTCTGACGAGAATGCATAGTCTCTTGTTTGGTCCAAGGGAAGAAAGTTAATGCCCTCTGGGAAACCGGAGCTCAGGTTTGTGTTGCGTCAAAGTGCTAGAAAGAAGTCAACTTGCCGAATGAGCCAGTTAGGGACATAATTGAGCTATTGGGGGAAGATGATTTAGGTCTACAAGCGGCGAACGGCACAAAAATCGAGTATGACGGCTGGATTGAGGTCGAGTTCCAGATAGGCTTTTGTACATTATGCTAGCATTTTTTCGAGCATTTTAGTGAGGCAAAAGCATTGAGCATTATTCAAGCATTTTAGTGGAATTTTCCCGGAAAATTAATTTTTTGCGAGAAAATAAAATAGAAATTAACTTGTTCAGTCCCGCTTTTAATTCACGAAACAACCTAATACAGCTGAGTGGAGCTGGAGACTGAGGATTAGTCAGCGGTTTTACCTTTCGAGACTCAGAAGGCGGCCATGTTTGTTTTCTTCGTGACCCGTGTAACTTACACGGGTCACGAAGAAAACATAAACCTGTATACGTTGTCGTTACTTGCAACACTTGTACGTAAGTGTAAACTTTCAAATTAATTTAAAAAAACCTTTGTATGATGAGCATTATCCGAGCACTTTAGTTACTTTTTTGGGGTAGACCGAGCATTTTAGTGGGAAAAATGGAGCACTAAGGTGGAGCATTTTAGTGGGGAAACAAAAGCATAATGTACAAAAGCCTAGTTCCAGATGGCTGGAGAGAATGGGCCCTCAGAACCATTAACAGTACCCACACTAATAGGAAGTCAAGATAACCAGGAGCATCTCATTATTGGTTTCAACGTCATTGAAGAGGTTATAAAGAGGAGTAGTGACCCCAACGCTCACGAAGTACTATCCCAGATGGTAAACAATTCACTCCCATCTCTGAAAGAAGGGGAAGCAAGAATGCTGGTTAATCTTATCCATTCCCTGGACCGTGAGCCTGATACTGCAGTACTCAAGAGTTGGCAAACAAGACATACATGTTGCAACAGGGGGAACTGCAGAAGTCAAGTGCCAAGTACATTTTGGGCCACTGGAGGAATACCTACCCGTAGTGTTTGAACTCAAAGAGGAAGGGGCATGGTCTGGTGGGTTGGAGGTTAAGGGTTGTCTACACCACATTAAACCAGGTTCTTCGAGTCATATATATATCCCAGTATCCAACAACACTGAACAAGGGATTACTCTACAAAAGCGAACAGAACTTGGCACTATACAGTTGGTGCAATCCCTCATGCCATTACCAGTTAAGACCGAGGAAGAACGGTTGAAATGTACGAGGACCAAGAATGAGCCAATCAAGTATGAGGAAAAACTCAGTAGGCCCGAACAAGATAACATGTAGTGGATCCCCCCAGTAGACTTGAGTCATATATCGTGTGATCAACAGGAGATTGTCTGGGAGATGTTGAGAGAAGAGTCTAGAGCCTTTGCTATGGATGATGATGACACTGAATGCGTTGAAGACTTGGAATTGGAAAGCAATCTAGTGGATAATGACCCAGTAAGAAAAACATACAATTCAATTCCAAAGCCCCTATACGGTGAAGTGAAATCACACCTGCAGGATATGATCAACCGTGGTTGGATAAGCAACTCGAAGTCACCATACTCATCCCCAGTGGTGTGCGTGCGCAAGAAAGATGGCAGTCTTAGATTATGTGTTGACTATAGACAACTGAACAGCAAAACCCAAGATGATCGTCCCCCTATCCCACGCATCCAAGACATCTTGAATAGCCTTAGTGGTAACACCTACTTCTCGGTGTTACACCAGGGGAAGGCGTACCACCAGGGATTTGTAGCCGAAGAGCATCGACACCTGACAGCTTTCATTACCCCTTGGGGTTTATACCAGTGGAACCGCATTCCATTCGGCCTCCAAAACTCACCAGCAGCCTACCAGAGGTACATGGAGAAATGCCTGGATGGTCTACGTGATGAAATATGCATCCCTTATCTCGATGACATCCTCGTGTATAGCGGAAAATTCTGTGAACATGTAGACAACCTGAGAAAAGTGCTTAGACGTTTGCAGGAGCATGGCATGAAGTTGAAGCCAAAGAAATGAGAATTGTTTAAGCCCCTTGTTCGTTACTTAGGAAAAATAGTCTCGGCGGATGGTTACACGATGGACCTTGCTGATGTTGCAGCAGTAGCAGCCCTTAACGAAACTAAACCGCAAACCATTGGCACACTGCGTAAACTCCTAGGTTTCATCAGTTATTACCGTAATTATATTCAGGACTTCTCCAGGCTAGCCAAAGCCCTATATGATCTATTGTCGGCCAAAGACGGCAGCAGCCAGTTCCACATAGCCAGGAGACCGCAAGAACACTCAAAGTTTAAGCCTTCGCCTCCGAAAGGACCGCTGCCGTCAAATTACAAAATTGTTTGGAATGAAAACACCAATAGCGATTAAACTCCCTAATTGACCGGCTAATGCAACCGGGGTAATGGCTTCTCCTAATTTTGAACTCCCGTTTGTACTACACACAGATGCTTCAGGTGAAGGGCTTGGGGCGGTGCTCTACCAGGAACAAGGAAGCACACTGAGAGTTGTTGGATACGGCTCAAGAACATTGACACCTGCGGAACGTAACTGCCACTTACACTCCGGGAAATTAGAATTTTTGGCCCTAAAGTGGGCGATCACTGACAAATTCAGAGATTACCTGTTCTACGCTCCGTCTTTTGTTGTCTTCACTGACAATAACCCACTAATATGGGTCGCATGGTCGAGTGGTCAGCGTGTCGGACTTGCAATCCGCCGCTCCAGGGTTCAAGTCCCGCCCTGGCCACTAACTGGATTTGTTACACGGTAGCCCCGAGTTTCAAATCCTCGGCCATGCTTGTAATATAGCCAACTGGTTTGCCTTCGGCCAGTTGGGATTCTTAATAATGTTATTTTCAATTTGAATTATTTGTTTCAGTTGTTTTGTGGAAAACCTGTAAACTAGCTTCTAGCTAAGTGTTTCTCCACGTTAAACTGTTTTTATTATTAATTATTATTATTAACATATGTGATGTCATCCGCAAAGCTGAATGCCACGGGACATCGGTGGGTAGCTGAGTTAGCAGACTACAACTTTACAATCAAGTACCGAACAGGCAAATCCAATGTGGATGCAGACATTTTGTCGAGAATGCCATTAGATATGGATGAATACGTGCGATAGTGCACCGAAGAAGTCCCCAAAGATGTCCTTGAAGCAACTATGCTAACCTTTAGGGAACAGGCAAAGGGTACCACCCCATGGGTAACTGCTATTTCCGCTGACACGACGACCCCTGAACCCACATTAAAGGACCTGCATCTGAAATCCTTTAGCCCACGGGAGATTAAAGAAGCACAACAATCAGATAATGCAATACGTTACACCACCCACTACAAGACCCATGGTATTAAACTGGGTAGAGGCCAACTGCAGAATGCACCTCAAGGCGCTGCCAACCTTATGAGAGAATGGAAGAAACTGGTAGTTGATGAACAGGGTATCCTGAGACGAAGAACAGCCTCTAGAATCCAGCTAGTTCTACCACACGCCTTTATCCTATTGGCCCTCAATGAACTGCACACTGAAATGGGACACCTAGGTGTGGAGAGAGTTGCCGAACTGGCAAGATCCCGCTTCTACTGGCCACATATGTACCGTGATATAGAGTACTTTGTGACACAACAATGCAGATGTATCAAACAAAAAAAACCAAGCACACTCACTAAAGCGCCAATGCACCACCTGACGACCTCAGCACCATTTAAAGTGATTTCCATACATTTCCTAAATTTGGACAAGAGCAAAGGCGCATATGAATACGTGCTACTGATTGTCGATAACTTTACCAAATATACCCAATCCAACGCAACACGCAACAAAACGGCCCGTACGGCTGCTGAGAAGATATACAATGAGTTTATCCCGAGGTTTGGTTTCCCAGCGCGAATACATCATGAGCAAGGTGGTGAGTTCGACAACAAATTGTTCCACAACTTCGAGCGTCTCAGTGGAGTTTCTAGTTCACGAATCACTCCATACCATCCCCAAGGTGACGGCCAGGTAGAACGCATGAACTGCACCTTACTCTCGATGCTAAGGACCCTCCCAGAGGAAAAGAAAGCGAAGTGGAAAGACTCCTTAAACAAGCTCATCCATGCTTACAACTGCACACGACATGAAACCACTGGGTTTTCTCCATTTTATCTAATGTTTGGCCGTTCTCCGCGATGACCGATTGATTTGCTGTTCGATTTGTCTTGATATAATCAGTATCATGTCCCTGAGATACTGGTCAGCAGATAGTGAGGCGCAACGCATGCGCATGTTCATGTAATCAGCTGGGTAACCGCCATTAAAACATATGAGCTGTTTATTCTCATTTCTGAGTGCTCTTCGCTGCCTAATAGCAGCGCTTCTCAACAATTTGGATAATAGTCTTCACCACGGTGACTACCCAGACTATGTGAAGACATGGCAAGCAAGCATGAAACAGGCCTATGACATTGCCTCAAGGAATACTACGAAATCATCAACCAGAAGTAAAGCGTATTATAACAAAAAGGCTTCTGCTGCGGTCCTGCGCCCTGGTGATCGCGTCCTTGTTAGAAACCTGTCCGAAAGAAGAGGACCTGGAAAGCTTCGCTCATACTGGGAAGAGCAGATATACGTAGTTGATGAACACATATCAGATAGTCCAGTCTATAAAGTAAAACCGGAACATACCCGTGGAAAACAGCGAGTACTGCATAGTAACCTGCTCCTTCCGTGTGATGCTTTACCCCTTTCAACTCGCCCGCGAAATTTGCCCAGAAGCACGCAACTGAGATCTCAATCGACACCCCCATCTGCAGAAACTGGGGAGAGCTCTGATGATGAATACCTAATGGACACACCGTGCCACCCGACCCCCTACGAGACGGCGTCCCCCGAGGAAATAATATCAGAAATCCCGGTCATTCACCCCCAAGATCAATCCAATAGTGAAGGCTATACCGAAGGGTCAGATAACCCCTCCAGCGAGCAATCTGACCCTCATGCAGATAGTAGGAGCTCATCGGCGCCAAATTCAGGTGACCACGATTCACATGATATCGACCCCGCAGTCAGTGACAAATCAGATTCGGAGGACCACCCAGGAGCGGCTACGCGACCACGAAGGGAGCGGCTACCTCCAGTGACTTTAACCTACAGTCAAATGGGAGAGCCCGAGTATACACGTCTACAGCCAGTGGTAAATTCAATCCAAGGCCCTCCAGTTACATCTCCCTACCAGACCATCGGCCATTGCCTCATACCTTACCACACCCCACAAATCCCGTATATCCCGCAGTTGCAGTATATACCACAGCCCGTATGGATACACCAGCACTGAGCACTGTTATTGTCGCATCTGATCGCTCCACGTATTAATCATAGGCGAACAGAACTGTGTTGAATTCTTACTATTTTCCCTATTATTGCCAAACAGAAACTCAACAAGCACTACGGGTTTGAAGTCGGGGCACTAACACCCCCCCCCCCCCAAGTTATCACCAAGATGACTTGTCGTGTTTTATTTTCTGTGTTGTCGGGACGACACTTTTTTTCGTGAGGGGGTGTGTGTAGTAAGCAGGACGAGAGTAACTTGGACTAGCCCAGGTGATTATTATGGGATTAAAAAAGAAAAGGATCCCACGAGGAAAACAAGACGGTGAAAAACGACAGTCGAGGAGAACGTTACTGTTTGTTGTGTTAGCTATTTAGCGTGATTAAAGTAGTGTGCAAGAGATCTGCCTCACCTCGCTTTGTGACCGGTCTGGAAACTGGCGCCATAATCTCCACCGTAGTCGCAACTTGGTCAGCGACGTTTTCCCGCGCTGTGGGTTCTTGCATGTTCCTTTGCTTCGAATTCTTATTGGCTCTTCGTGGTGTTGAATTTTTTCTGATTGGCTGTGTTGATTTCTTTTCTTTTTCTTTTTATGACAGCCGAACGGAAAGGGCCCTTTTACCTTTCTGCGTGGTCATCATGATAGTCGCTCCTCTTTTCGGCTTTTAATTTCAGAATTCGTGATTTCATGATTGGGGTGACAGTAAAATGAGGACTCGGGACACACTGTTTTAAGTTCAACATAAACTTGTTTTTAACCGAGAACGCACTCAGAAGAATCCTTGGTCCGTATGCAACAACGAGTACAAAAAGTTAACTTTAAAGTCATTTCTAAATCAAAGCGACCAGTTAAAATGTAATCAAGTTGTTTTCGTAACCACAAGACGTTTAAGATTTTTAGTTATTAACCTCGTTTATATTGAACGTACTCAAAAATAGTGTGATTAGTTTTTGAGGCATACCATGTGGCGTGGAAACTTTTCAGGTTCAATATTTAGCAGATGTCGCAGTTTGTCCCCGATAAGAATAAACTACTTCCGCAAAGAATGAAAATGATGATGACAAACAATAATGTTAATGAAAACAATCAAGCATAAAGTAAAACGCTGTATGGATTGAATACAATAAGTTGAATTAAAAAGCAGTCAAGAGGATTAGGCAGGGTAAAGTGAAAACTGCTTTGCTGCTTTGTCAGTGTTTTCTGACCTTTTTGACCTCCCTGACCTTTCTGACCCTCAAAGGCTGAGAGCAATTTTCGATTGAGTGTCATAAAAACCGAAACCAAATAATCATAATGGCCAATCAAAAAGAGGAAACACCTTGAAATGACGATGACAACTCCTTACAGTGGGGGAAAACGAGGGCGACCAAGCGACCAAGTCTTGATTGGTTTTAGTCTTGCATCTGATTATTGGAGAGGGTGATGCGAATTCTCGGAGCGAAGTAAAGCAAAACCATTGCAATCTCGGTTTACTTTCGAAACTCAATAACTATAATAGATTTCAACAAAAGGTGTCCGAGAAGTAAAGTGTCAGTGTTGACTCAACAAGCAATAAAAGTCATGAATATTACGTCTCCTTCTTTGTTCATGGCAAACAGTAGTTAGCAGCTTACATTTCAGTGGCTTAAGCCACAGAAATTTGTTTCCAAAGGGAAGAGAATAAAAAAATTGTTAATCTGCAAAATGAAACTGCAAAATTTTCATGCTATTTGGTAGCCTCTCTCTTCAGTTTTTCCGGCTTTGTTTTATACTGGCGCAACAAGGAGCCTTTGAGTGCCACTACCCTTCTTTTTTATGTTACACTGATTGTACTTAAGTGAGTTATGAAGCAAATGTTTCCGCCTCATACTTGTGCTCCCTTTGACTTTAATGAAGCTGAGCTCAGTCCAAAACAGACAATGTTTGCATCTTTGTATCTTTCGTTTGAAAGTTCTCTACTGAAAGAAAACTCGTTTAAAAACGAGATTTTAACTTTTTACGTTTCGGGCTGTAGATTTCTGATTAACAATGAATCTTACAGCGACATGCAATTCTCATCCGTCTGCTTGCGCATAGTGAAATCAAATAAAATTAAATTAAACTAGTGTATGTAGTGTGAACACCTATTAGCAACGTTCGGAAGGGAAAAACATCTTTAGAAAGAGGTTGTAGCCCTTCCACGGCAACTGTTTGAGTTCCTACTTTGAAATGATGCCCTGTGTCGCTCAGGTTGTTCCATCCCGTGGCGACGGAACACCAAGCTGTAGGCAGCAGCCTTGAAATTAGGGATCCGAAACCAGTAGATGAAAATGCTGCAAGTAGAGTTGAAGAAGTGCAGGAGTTTGACCATGCTCACGAGTCGGACGTTATGACTGATGGTTTGCGCGACCAGGTCGATGGCGCTCATAATCATGAAAGGCAACCAGGCTAGTAAAGACACTATTGTGACGATCAAGACGGTGACAGTAAAGCGATTGTTACGCAGTTCAGTTTCCTCGTGACCACGAAGATTTCGTGCCAGCCATTTCATTCTGCCCAACAGGATGGAATATGACACAGCGATGACCAGAAGTAGCAAAGTAAGGAATGGCATCCAAACAAAGAAAGCAACCATGCTGGAGTCAAGGACATGGAAACCAACCAGAGTCACCACAGGGATGCACACTGCAAAAAACCACACCATAATAATGAGCTGCGTGCTGATCATCCTTTTACTGCTCCTGTATTTGAAAGGCAACAGCGTGGCTATTAGGCGTTCTATAGCGATGCAGCCATGATTGGTAACAGAAGCGAACGCTCCTCCAATATCCAGGCCAGAGTAGGCGATCTGACTGGCCAGATGAGTGCTATCTGGCCAGAGGTTGGCTTGTACTCCAAAGAAGTACACCCAGCCAGGTATGGGTACTATAGCCACCAGCAGATCAGCTACAGCTAAATTAACCAGAAGGATGGACGTTTGTACCCGGATGCGCTTGTTGGTGAGAAATATGGCAATTGTAGCCACGTTGCTTGTAATGGCCACCGCGGCTTCCAAGCTGAAGATAACGCACCAAGCTATGGCTTCGCCTAGCGCTATCGGTGAAGCTACGGGACCACTGGAGTTATCTGATACTCCCATTTTGTACTGCTAAAAAATGGATAACGTCATGAGAAAATAAATGCAAATAAAAACAAAAACAAACAAGCAACAACAAAAGATCAGGAAATGAGAAAGGGTATAGAAGGCGCTGATAATAAAGTTATTCAAAAAGACATTTCTTCCAGAGATCGGCAACATTTCGTTGAAGAACAATCATTTTCAGACAGAAACGTTTGGGAAACTTCCTCAACGAAAACGGACTCGGAAATTTTGGAATCGCATTCTCCTGCTTTATAGATATCTGCTTGCAAATTCTGAATTATCATTCTTGATCAAATTTTTGTTATTACAGTGAACAATGTATATTCTTTGAAAAATCTGAGAGCATATTTATTCCAAATTACAGTAAAAAAATTATGTGGGCTCATGAGTACGTACCAATGACATATATGAATACATTTTGAGGTGTTTACTCGTGACATTAAGCGTACAGTCAAAACAAGTGAGTGCAATCTTAAAAAAACAATTTTCTTGTTTTGTTTTTTTTTTTCTTTCAGTATTTCCGCCGCAAAAAAGGCCGGAGCCTGGATAGACAGTTCGTCATCTTTTTTGCTCTGAATCTTCTCTTTTTCTCTCTTTTTTACCCCTCACCATTCTGCTTCGAGTTATCAGAAAACTGAAATTCCCCCAGCCAATCACGTACATTGACATATTTAAAGCAACTTTGTCTACGTATTTTCATGGAGTCAATTCTTTCAAAAATGTAAACAGCCCTTTGCCCCTTAAGAACAATCGTCGAAGTAACGAACTATTAACCGCAAAAAAACAAAAAAAATAGAAAAACACTCGAAACCTTCTTTATTATCTGTTTTATAACTTTTTCATCGTAGTAAATAGATTTAATCAGTTTCTTCCTGTTTAATTACTCACTTTCTTTTGTCCGGTTTGTATTTCTACGGCTTAACAGTAAAAATAAAAACATTCCACGAAATTGTAAGATCAGATAAGAAAGTGTCACTCTGGTCACAATATTTTGCCACACGGGATGACAAAAACAACCAGAGCGGCGAAGCAGATAAGCCGTATGCATCCGGTTAACAGTAAACGGAGCGTAGACATGAAGGCGTAAACACAACACATGTTTAGCTGCCCACATACTGGTATTTCTTTCGTTGATCAACACAGAGAGGTCTCATGATTGTCTGGAGATTTTTAAGACTACCCCCACGGTAATTAAATAGCGTTGTTTGACTGTAGAAATTCATATGCACCATAATGCAAAATTTAGTCTATTTCTTCGGTTTTAGTCGTTTCGGGAAAAAACGAGTAGAGAATCACTTTTATGCTCAGTTAGTGATAAAAAGAAATAAAACTGATCAGATCGTAGAAATTGCTGAAAGATTAAGAATTAGCTTTCGGAAAATATCACGGTGATTAAATCTAAAGAAAAATAGAGTGAACCGGAAGTAGAATTTGAGCTTCATATGATGCACGATCCTCGCAGTAGATAGCGCTATTTAAGCAATAGCGAAAATCAGACCTGAAAAAAATCAGGCCTGTACGCGATTCGAACCACTGACCTCTGTGATACTAGTGCAGCGCTCTACCAATTGAGCTAACAAGCCAACTGGGAGCAGGCCGTTAAGTTGATTCGTAATAAACCCGTGAAAGTGATAAATGAGATATAATGGAATATATGAAGTTCATATATTTTGTACTGCGGTATTAGATACATATGATGCACGATCCTTGCAGTAGTTAGCGCTATTTAAGCAATAGCGAAAATCAGACCTGAAAAAAATCAGGCCTGTCCGGGATTCGAGCCACTGACCTCTGCGGTACTAGTGCAGCGCTCTACCAATTGAGCTAACAAGCCAACTGGGAGCAGGCCGTTAAGTTGATTCGTAATACACCCGTGAAAGTGATAAATGAGATACAACGAAATATATGAAGTTCATATATTTTGTACTGCGGTATTAGATACATATGATGCACGATCCTCGCAGTAGTTAGCGCTATTTAAGCAATAGCTTAAATAGCGCTATCTACTGGGTCAGTGGTTCGAATCCCGTACAGGCCTGATTTTTTTCAGGTCTGATTTTCGCTAGTGCTTAAATAGCGCTATCTACTGCGAGGATCGTGCATCATATGTGTCTAATACCGCAGTACAAAATATATGAACTTCATATATTTCATTGTATCTCAATTTGAGCTTCGTCAAGGAGGGACCAGTGTAGCGGCACAGGTAAACAACTGAACAACTGTCCATCTGGTTTCTCGCTCAATTAATTGTCTGCGAATAGCGGATTCAATATAGAAAGAATGTCGAAAAACAGCGAAAAAAAATTAAAAAATTAGTTTTTTAAAGTACTTGTACGTCATAAACATAACTTAGAATGGTTATGGACGACAGTTAGATGATAGCCGAAATATGACAAAAAGCGAGAGGGAATAGTCATTTCTGTAGAAAAGGAAAAAATTGAAAGGGGAGTCGTGGTAATGTAAAAAAGTGGTAACAGGGTTTATCTTCAACTTCTCTATAAACTGTTGCAGTACTTTAGAAATTATTTTGTAATGTCAAGGCTGAGCCTGTCTAAAAAGTTTAAAATGATGATTTAAAAAATATTAATAAAATACAGGGTAACGGTAAGACATGTTCATTATCCCAAATTGTGCCGGGTAGACATCTTTAGTTTCCCTATTGTCCAATCGATATTAAAAGACAAGCTTGTTTCAACTAGGCAACCCAGTGGAACTCAGTAGACCATATACAGCGACTGAGATCCTTCTTCCGGCATAGGCCAACAACGATTCTGGTAAGTCACACAGCTTACTCACCTTTTAGGACTGCAAGACTTGTGGACGCACTTAGCTGCTAATGTTGATTCGCTCGATTGGCGTAAACTCTAAGCTTTACCTAAGCTCAAAAACAGGAATAAAGCTTCCCAGCTGTTACCGTCACTGATACACCTGGACGGGAAAAACACCCAGATTAAGATCAGTCCCCAAGGCGTAGCTGAAACTAAAATCGCTTTGATTTTTGCCATTCTTTTCGGGTAAATTTGCGCAACGAAAATGCTGAAGAAATGCAAACTCCGTCAATATCATAGCATACAGTAGTTTCTCTACGCAGCTATAAGATGGCTCTTTCATTCTTATCACGTAACGTGCATGACTTCTATGAGGCCTGGTGTCCATGGCACGCAGAGAAGATGATGTTATGAGAAACACGCAAAAATATTTGAAGACTTTAGGATAGTTTTCTTTATTCTAAACTAAGCTTAAAAAAAAAAACGAAGTGGAAAGTAAGTGGTAAACTTTGTGGATGGGCTCATGAAAGAAGCCATGTTTTTTAAATATCGCTTTCGGAATAATTCCTCTAAGGGTGTTGCGTAGTTCTCTCTTCGAAAAATTTTTTTCTGGGCCCTCATCTTATGGAAGTTGCGACATGTATTTTCAGTCAAAGATTTCAAAGAGGTTGCCGGTACAGTATTTGTTTTTGACAAAAATCTAAACGTTAAGAAAAATTTTGAGCATTCTTTTGTTACAAAATTCATACAAGATAAGAGTTAACTACATCTCTCAAGGTGACTGTCTTCCATGATATTACACAACAAACATATGAAATACATATATATGAACTGCGGTTATGAAACGTATATGTGCACGATCCTTCGCAGTAAAGCACTATTTAAGCAATAGTGAAAATCAGACCTGAAAAAAATTCAGGCCTGTACGGGATTCGAACCACAGGCCTGAATTTTTTTCAGGTCTGATTTTCACTATCGCTTGAATAGTGCTTTACTGCGAAGGATCGTGCACATATACGTTTCATAACCGCAGTTCATATATATGTATTTCATATGTTTGTTGTGTGATTTATCATCTTACGGGTTTATGTCGAATTAATATGATGGCCTGCTCCCAGTTGGCTTGTTAGCTCAATTGGTAGAGCGCTGCACTAGTATCGCAGAGGTCAGTGGTTCGAATCCCGTACAGGCCTGAATTTTTTTCAGGTCTGATTTTCACTATCGCTTGAATAGTGCTTTACTGCGAAGGATCGTGCACATATACGTTTCATAACCGCAGTTCATATATATGTATTTCATATGTTTGTTGTGTGATTTATCATCTTACGGGTTTATGTCGAATTAATTTGATGGCCTGCTCCCAGTTGGCTTGTTAGCTCAATTGGTAGAGCGCTGCACTAGTATCGCAGAGGTCAGTGGTTCGAATCCCGTACAGGCCTGAATTTTTTTCAGGTCTGATTTTCACTATTGCTTAAATAGTGCTTTACTGCGAAGGATCGTGCACATATACGTTCCATGATATTCTTCGACATACCAACTTTAGTGAGGTATTGATTTACCGTTGGTTGAGTTTTTTTCTTTCCGCAGATAACATGCTCGGAATTCTTGTAGTAAATATTTGTATTAAAAAAAAAAAAAGAAGGTAAGTCTTTAAGGCACCTCCATTTACAAAATTTGGTAGTGTTAATCCCTTCCATTCAGCTTGGCTCTAAAAGCTGCCACTGTGCGATGCGAGGCCGCTCCGATGTTTGTTCATGGACTGACCGTTTGACCGCTATGTTTGGTTTCCAGGCTTATGCTTAATCGTGTGTGTCAAAAGTAAGCACTTTCGTGAAACACACGCAGACGGTAAGTTTGAAGACGACACTGACATTGCAAAACTGCTAGGGTTTACCTTAGTTTCTCAACAATGAGCCAAAGAAGAATATCATTTTCCTTGATGAGATGTTTGTCCCCCCACCAACTCTAGTTCCTGGCATGTCCAACAGGATTTTCCTGATCCACTCACCTCGCCCGCTAATGCATAGGAGAACATACTTGTTTAGACCCTAAGGGAAATCGTTTTACTGATGGTACATGCTCACCAGGTCGCAAGACCCCGTAATTACTTGACCCTCTACACGCATATTCTCCATACTGTTCTTTCTAAATTTCCTAAGTGCTGACAAGGAGAATTTGTTTGACAGTCAAGAGCGTCTCAAGTTGGTGATCATTTCATTTATTCTTGTGACCTTTATGTGTGATTCAGGGGTGACATTGTAAGGAGATCTCAGATGCTGGTCAAACTGAGGAATCAAACGGTTTCGTCTTAATGTGAGAGTTAGTATCTCGCTCAAAAACATAGAGGATAGTCAAATTAAGACAGCCTTCTGATGGGCGTCAACTTGAGGAGTTTATCATTTATTTCGCTATATACAAGTGCCTTATCTAATGAATCTACTCCCTCCATTATATTATTTTATATTATTTTACTACAATCCTTAAAAGGTTACAAAAGAAAAAAAAAAGAAATTACAGCTCATTTCGGGTTTTAGAAGGAATATTATCAATCTCAAAGTTATTTTTCACCTTCCTTCTGAGAAATTTTCTCAAACAGCTCCATTCGAGCATTTTCAGGCAAATGTAGGAACAACGGACTGCGCAGAACTTGTAAATCTCCTTCAATTTTTAGTATAGCATCTTTAATCTCATTGTATCTCCTAATGTCAAATACTTTTCTCTTCGAAAGCTTGTGGAAAAACAGTAAAAACTGCCTATCTCTGGCATCGGGGTAAAGGAATTCCTGAAAAAAAAAGTGAAATAACTTTATATGTCGACCCATGACGACTGCAAACTCTTCTTATTCATTTTTTAAAACTCTTTTAGTTTGGTGTTTCCTCATTATACCAAACAACAAGAGCGTTTTACAGTTGTGTGTACTCTGTAACGTCACGCAACGCAATCTCCTCCAAATGCACATCGCACGACGAGACCAAATGTAGCGACGCAGATTCTTACCTAGTCTCCTTCGCAGCTGTTCAACAGGATGCCAAGTAACGCCCCTCCCTTATTAACATCTCTTAGGGGAGGAGACCATTTCTTACCTGTCTCGTCAGCACAAAGTAAGCGTAGCAAGCCATGGCAGTTCCATATCCCACAAAATACGTGACAGGTTCCATAATATCCCAGGAGTACTCCCACCAAGTCAGCCTCGCCAACAGACCAAACTGGAATGCCATGTATCCCAGCCCACCCCACACGGCAAAATTGGTTCGTTGCGCTGATTTGCGGTCGATTTCGGCTTTAAGTTCTTCCATTGGCTTGATTTCTAGTTGAAGTTTTTCTAGCTCTGCCATCAGAAAACGTTCTTTTTCCAGCTTAAAGAAAAACAAAGCTACAATATTGAGTTACATAGAAATTGTAAATGTTTTGAAACGAGGCCCAGTGTGAATCCATTTACGTGAACAACAATTTTCGTTATCATGCAAAACAATGTTTGCACAGGATATGGGCTACATTTGGCCTCATGTTTTTCAATTTAGACAACACTGTTATCACCTGTTGTTTTAAATTTTTTATGGTATGTTTTGCACCCCCCTCCTCTCACATTTCCCATAATTGCCATCCAAGCTATTGTGGGAAAATCTAGCTCAATAACCGTCAATTACAACTATTTTGTGGGGGGTAACAAGGTTCAAATCAGATAGCATATGGTTCATTTGAATAGACAGAAACTGGGACAGCTTTATCAGCAATGCAGTTTTCAGTTTCTGAACAAATTTTTTTACACCAATATAAATAATTAACCAAATCATAAATCCATAAGTTCCATTTTCAACATAGTAAACAGTTACAATGAATATATGAAGTTCATATATTTTGAACTGCGGTATTAGATACGTATGATGCACGATCCTCGCAGTAGAGAACGCTATTTATGCAATAGCGAAAATCAGACCTGAAAAAAAATAAATTTTTTTATAAATTTTTCAGGTCTGATTTTCGGTATTGCATAAATAGCGCTCTCTACTGCGAGGATCGTGCATCATACGTATAGTAAACAGTATAACATAAAAAAGAAGACAAATGAAAGCATGTTAATCCACAAAAAGAGTCAACTCATACCTGATGTTGTTCTATATTCATAGCACTGTACAACTGGTGAACCAAGGTTTTAACATGTGCAACTGTTTTGAAGTCATCAATAGGAGGCTTGGCTACAAGTCAGAGTAAAGGCATTGAATTTGTGTGGCAAAATGAAAAATCAGTCAAATGTACACACCAAATCAGTCAAACACTGTTGGCAGAAGTCTTGAATCTCTGCTCTCTGTACAATTTTATGGGGTAGACAGTATGCTCTGGTTAACTTCCTCTTAATTCCACTCTTGTTGTCTTAAAGTTAGTTGTTAATCCTTTGGAATGTGACAAGATTTTTAACTTGGGAAACTTTGGACACAGGATCCAAAGTTCAGGTTTGAAAGCTGGCTGTTGTGTTCCTAAACATGATATTTTGATACTGTAGTGCCTCTCACCAACCAGCAATTTGTTTTTCAAGATAACAAGTCAATTACCAGAGAAAATGGAAAATATCCCTTAGGGTGGGGAAACCCTGAATGAACTGCCATTCCTTCTAACATTAAGAGAAAAACCATGCTACTGATAACAAATATGCTACAGAAAGTATGACAAGCTCTAAAGATGCGGGCCAGGAGAACTTCAACTGAAGAGAACATATGGAACATTTGCAGTTTGAAGGATATTGCATCTTTCTACTGGTAATGCTATTCCATAATTTCATATTAAAAATTCAACAAAAAGTTACTGACTGCAGTTTAAAATAGACCTCCTTTTAACCAATAGAACCCCCCCTGAAAATTCAGTAGAGCAGTCACAGACTCCTGTTCCAATTGAAAAAACTTTAAATGTGAATTTATTGATAGTGTTGCTTATCAGATCTAAGATTGCAAAATAGTGCCAAACACAATTGAGGTACTACTAACAATTCTCACTGCTTAACACATGGACAAGGGAGGTTCCTTGAGTACAAAATGGGGCCTAATGGAGAGGAGGGTTAAACCAACATTTTTGTAATATAATAATGATAACCATTATCCTTATTGTGTCCCAATAACACTTACTTTCATCTGGTACTGATACAAAATATGAGTTGTCATTCAAAACCACTTTAAAATCAGACTGCAGTAACACATCAACCCCTGTGCTCCCAGAAATTCTAGAGCCATCAACATTGTAAACCATTGCTCTTTCAATTCCCTTGTCTTCTTGTTGTATGTTTTCCAGGAGGTCTTTAACAGTGTGAGTCAGTGGGCGTAGAACAAATTCACACTGTTCTCTCCTTGATGGTAAAGGAAATGAAATGACTGGAAAACCACTTTTAAACCCCACAGAAACATTATCTGTTGAAAAGAAAAGTGCATTCCCTTTGTTTAGAATCTTATCCTTGTACAGTCCAACCAAAATTATTTAGACTTGTGGGGACTGGGTTGAGTAGTCTGATAATTGGGAGCTTTTTACAACCTCATTATGGAATCGTGCCCATTGAAAAGTGTCACCTGGGAAAAGTGGGGTACCCATGGTGCTTTGTGGGCACAATGACCTGGGAATGAGGTTGCAAAAGCTCACCGCCAGCTTTGGTCTCTTAAAATTTCGCTTTGTGTCCGTTTAGAGACAATGGAGACACAATTGGAGCAATTAGTATTGTTTGAAAGTGATGAAATGCTCTCTTTGTTGGTAAAGAGCAAGGGCTGCGTATACTTAAGCTTCTCGAAAAGTAAATAGACTTTACCGACATGTTAAATGAAACTGACGGCAACAATGGGCTAAAAAGGAATATTTCTGTAAATTATGTTATTTTGCTTTCATGGCGAAACTGATGGTCAAACCTCATAAATCTGCCGCATTTCAGTCTTAACACAAATTAAAAACCCAACATTTAAAAGGTAATTTAATTTTACATCTGACTGATTTTTAAACAATATAGCCTAATCAAGATAATGCTACTAATTATGTCTATTCTTCTTGAATGAGTAGTGCTATGTTTTGGTTGTCTGAGCAAGAAACAATACTTGCAAACATAGCGTACATGGGGGATTACATGATTGACAGTCGGATTGACAGGTCTGTGCGAAGTTATTCATGCTCTCTTTCTCTTTTCTAGCTTATTTGCATTTTCCAGTGCGATATTTTTAATGGGCCGGATTCCGTACTGTACAATGCTGATGCAAAGCAGTTTGTTAAAGAAGCTGCTACAGCTTTTACACCTCAGTAATTCTATCATTTTTTGAAGCTCCTTGAATGGAATAGCATCAGCATTGTTTCAGTACATCTACATTGTTTGATGAAAATAAGTTCTTACTGGTCTTGAAACATGACTAGTTCATATTTGCGAAAAAATGGGACCAGACAAATAAGTCCGCATAAGGGCCCATTTGTGAATTACCTCAAGCCTCTTTTTCAAAGTGAGTAATTTTTTCATTTTCACAAGATTGGCTGAGCAGCAGACCTCATTTTCAAATAGAGGCCAAGAAAAATTCAGAAATGGCCTGAGGTCCTGATAATTGAGGTCAGGATAATCAAAGTTTGTCTGTATTGCTTTGTAAATTGGTTTAACATACATTACCCCTACACATAAATTATGGGGTAAAGTTAACTTGAACTATGGATGTAACAGTTTTCAATTAAGTATCAATACTAATGCTTTCTAGTATGTCACCTGGCTGAGAGGTTGTCCCCAAAATTTCACATATACCCTCAAAACTTTGCTTCTCTGCCAAATATTTATTCCTCCCACAATAGCTCAACCATGGACATTGTCAGCCAACATAATAGCCACCTGAAGGGGTTACTAACCATTCCCACTTTCGGCTGGAGGATATTTGGTTATGTGATGCATATAGACCGATCATGTGCAATAAAAAACAATTGACGGATTATTATAGGCTTGTACATTTGTCCTTAGACATTATCTATCCTTTGTAGAGGGTCCCCAATACCCGTTGTAAAACTCAGTCATGTAAAAATATTTGGCCTTTTCACACATCAAATAATATCTGATACTCTTTGACATTTACATGGAAATTTGAGACAATCACTTGAATTAAAATTTTAACTTTTTCTAATTTTGACCAGTCTTATGCAATAAAAGATGATATATAGTATGTCTTATCTTATTTGCTCAAGAACCATTAGTGGTTTGTTTTATGACTTTTATCGACCCATATCAAGTCCATCTCCTATGAAAACTCTGGTGAAAACCTAACCACAGCCAATCAAAAACAATACCTTAATTTCCAAAATAATAAATTTAAATAGCTGGAAATTCATCATGCAAAAAAAAAAAAAAAAAGGTTCACGAATCATGTTTAATTCAGCTCTTAATTCACAGGTCAGGTTTAAATAAGAAAATTAATTCAGGTGGACATGAAAATATTTTATTATCTTTAATCACGATTCACGAATAAAGAAAAAATCAAATCACGATTCACGGGAAAAAAATCACCCAATCGCCCTTCACATAAAAAGTATAGGTGACCATCTTGATAGCTTGCACTTTTACCCAAGCTTCCCTATCAGAAACCTGTTGGCATTAAGCAACAGATAATGTGCGTGGAAAAATGGCAAGAAAAAATGCATACTTCATTATGCATACATTTCTTGGATAAAAGAAAGCAGAGGCAAGACAACAGATTACCTTTGGGAATACGGCTTTGTTTTTGACTGATACGGGGTTATACGGAAATCTTTCCTTGAAAAATCTCCAAGCATATTATTGCGCAAAATGGATGCTGTTGTTACAAATTCAAGAAGTTTGCCCAGCCTGTCACATCCATTGGGTGGTCTGCCCGTGCTCTATCAAGTTCAAAAATAACTACATGGACTGATAATTAATCTTTCCAACTAAAAAGAATTACAGATGGAATTTCCAATCATATTCCATCTGCGATACTTAAGAACTTATTTACCAAAAAGAAATGGATTTTGCCGTGTAAACAACTGCCGGTTGAAGTAGTATCATAGTGATCTACACACGTACTCGATTAACAAAGCTACGATTTCCCTTTTTACCGTAAGATATATCATTTTAATGCAAATACGCTTCAATACTACAGATACATTTCTCGGAGATACGAATAAATTCAATGTCTTCCGACAAGCTGCAAGTTTAAAGTTGAATGTCAACTTACCGCTCCTACTTAGCGAAGAAACGAAAATCCAGTGTTTCGGCGTCTTATTCCAGACGCTTTTACTTAGTCGTGTTCCCTGAGGCAAAAATGAACAAATGTGCAACGATAAAATTATCAACTTTACATACAGTGGGACCAAAACACTGCGAAGATTTCGAATTCACAATTTTTCATGGTTTTGAAAGAGTAAAAGAATTTTGACAAATCAGTTAGTCAGTGGGGCAGTTTATACTAAGCATACAGGAAACGAAAGATAGCGGTTGATTCTACAAAAAAAATTTAGCTTTAGATTTCAGTGATTTACCTTAAAACTAAACAGGGCGATCGATGAAGATCGAGAGAGCCTAAAGGTGCCCGCCATGTCAAACGCCTTCTTGAACATCAAATATGCACTTTCTGTAGGAGGGGTGGGTGGGAGAGGTTTTACTCATGGGAAATACCTAGATATTCTTCTACTCTCATCTGACTTATTGCTTGTCAATGATTGAAAAATACCCATACTAGCTTTTCATTCTATCAACTTCCATAGCATGAAAATGTTGCGCCTGAATAAGGATGTTAGTTTCGTAAAATTGAAATTGAACAAGTTGTTTATGCCCACCTCTCCCCTTGGGATTAGACATTTGCCTGTAAAGCCATCATATTAGGTAGTAACAATTGTAAGGATCGCAATAAAATATTATAATATTCTAAAACGGCACTTGGAAAACAACTGCCGAAGTAAATGTGGGTAAATTTCAGCGAGCAGAAGAAGGTGTGTTCGCTAGAACTGTTGTTTATGTCAATTTCAGGGCCAGCGGTTTCAATCTCTCGCTAGCCGCAATTTTAGGAGAAGATCATGTAGGCAATTATTACATCTACTCTCTGTCTAGTTTGGTATTATAATTGTCCACAAATAGCTCCCTTCATAATTCGAAACGCTTTTCATCGCCACAAGTCAATGACGATGGGTACACGCCCAGTTTTGCGGAGTTTAATCAACGAACTTTTAGTAGTTCAGAAATATTTTTCAACATCCAGGAACTGCAAGCTTCTTATGGGCCGCTTGCATCAAAACACCAGATGTTCCGCAAGATTTTTCAGTTCATCAGCTGTGGGAAATCAGCAATCTCGTCAGGAAGAAAGCAAAGAAGAACGTTTTCATAAACAAAGGAGAAATATAGGGCTTGTCATCGGATCATCTGTCGGCCTGATTAGTTCGCTGTATTTTTTACTCAGAAGACTAAATCAAGCTCGTGCCGAAGGGAAAAATCTTCCCATTGATTCTAACCCTGAAAGAAACGTGGTTGAAAGTCAAGATAAGGGAGAGGACGAGACAGAAGGGAAACGGAAGAAGGATAGACATGGATTCAAAGAGAGGAGGGTAAAAGAAGCCCCTTTGATCGTTTGGCATCTTTCAACTTACGATAAAAGCTTATATACTGTTTTTACTGATGTTACCCTTGGTCCAAATATTATTTGCTTATGGTCATCGTCCAATTTTTTTTTTTTTTTTATGGTCATCGTATATTTGTGCCATACCTAAACACAAAGGACAAAACAATACATTTTCATGTTAAAATCGATTATTTGTACGAGCAGGCAGTGTAACTCGTTTGGCCTTTTTTTTCGGTTGGAGGGGTGTAGGGAGGGCAGTTTAAAGTTTTATTGAAAACTGTGTAATAGAGAAACCATAACCATACCAAACTCCAAACTTCAAGCTGAACTTGTCTTATTAGTATAAACATGACTGCTATGTTTTCAATTGAAGTGCAAATACTGCAGTTAGTTTACAGGAACTCCATTCAACAAAAGAACAAATAAACCAAATTATATGTAACATACTGGTAACATGGCATATGTGTAAAACCAACTGAAAGGAAGCAAACTAGTTGGTTGTTAAATCACTAATATGGTCTAAACAGAGATGGCTAGGAAAGAAGGTAACTGCATTACAAGTCATTCTGGAGAAGTGTCATTCTGCAAACCCTGCGTGAAGGAGGATGGCATGTGCTTATTAGACACACCCTGATTAACTTTGATTATTAAATGGGTGAACTTTGAATTTAAGAGTAAAAGCCTTAGAAATGTGAAGGTGTAGTCTGATCGCATTGAAAGAAACGTGAAAAGAAACGTTTCACATGTTACCCCCTGGTTCAAACCATTTACAGCCTTAGAAATCTTAAAGACAGAGAAAGGCATATGTGTCAAGTGATGAAGTCTCTTTCTTGTTTCTCAGATTATTGAGTATGAAAATCGAATCAGACAATACAGTACTCCAGACAAGGTGTTCAGATACTTTGCAACACTAAAAGTTGTGCACATTGGTGGGGACAATGAGGTGTTCATGACACCTGAGGATTTTGTGAGGTCATTGACTCCAGGAAAAATTCAACCAGCTGGTAATGAAAGATTTTATTTTCCTTGATTTGTATTGAATATAATTTGTTGGAAGGAGGTTGTGTAAAGAACCTTTGCTTACTGCTTGGACTGGTTATATAAGGGTATTAATAAAAAGCTATGTCTTACAGTACGTTTATTATGTGAAACCCGAATTAAGCTGTCAACTTTAACTTTAACTTTATTTAAAGAGGGAAGCACAATAACCTGTTACAGTTTTCTAACCTACAGCCCTCAACCCACCCATCCCACCCCAGGGGAGGACATCCATCACGCAGTAATCTCATGCATGGGAAATTAACGTCTCCTACCCCTACCTCTGCAGGAGACAGGACCTCCATTTATTCGTCCCTATCTGAGGAGGCTAGAATATCTAACCATTTCTCGATGTTATAGAAAGGTAGCACATTCTTCTCAATTATTTTAAGACCTTGAGTGTTGGTCTGGCGGGGCTTGAACCCTTGACCTTCTGCACAACATTCCAGTGCTCTGTCCATTGAGCTAACTGGAAGGCGGTCGATCCACCTACCAACCTGTATGAAGAGCCATTCCCGTGGCTGACAGCATTAATACAGGTTTTACTGCATTGTATTATTTAGCTAGCTGTCCTAATTTTCCTTTATTAAGTAGCTTTTCCTTTGCTTAAAGTTATTCTCTGCTTATTTAGTTGTTTTTTGATTCCTTTATCTCTTTATGTATCAAATATTTTATTTATTTATCTATTTATTCATTTACTCATACTTTGTGTTCCAGGATTGGGACTTGACGAACATGAAAGATTTAATCCAGAGGTAATTGCTGTAGACAAGTCATAGCTGAGTGCATCGCTGTATACATCAGTTTAACAATGTTTGTTCTGTAGTTTTCTAGAATATTGAGCAAAATTTTGACTTTTCCAGTACTATTTATCTTCCAGTCTATCTACCAGTCTGCGTGACTATTTATTTGTTTGTCTTAAAAACTGTCTGTCTGCCTGTCTGTCTACTTACCCGCCTGTCTCTCTGTCTGTCTGTCTGTCTGGTTGGGTGTCTGTCTGTCTTTCTGGCTGGGTGTCTGTCTTTCTGGCTGGGTGTCTGTCTGTCTGGCTGGGTGTCTTCCTGTCTGTCTGTCTGTCAGTCTACCTGACTATTTATTTGTCTGTCTAAGAAACTGTCTCTCTGTTTTTCTGTCTGTCTATCCTCCAGTATGTCTACCAGCCTATCTGACTATTTATCTGTATATCTAAAAAGCTGTCCCTCTGCTTGTCTGTCTACTTTGGGCCCAGATGCACCAGGCAAATGTTTGTGTATTATGTGAAAAAAAAAAAAAAAAAACTGTCGTCAGTTCAGTGAGACAAGTAACTGCTTAATAAAGGCTGATAGTTTCGAAAGAAACTGTTTGGGGCTGCGTCGGTAGGAGTAACGAAATAATTTGGATATATCAACAAAGTTGAAATGGTAAATTGGCCACCATAACGATCATTACAAAAGCTGACGTTTCGAGCGTTAGCCCTTCATCGGAGCGAAGGGCTAACACTCGAAAGATCAGCTTTTGTAATCGTTACGGTGGCCAATTTACCATTTCAACTTTGTTGATATATCCAAATTATTTGACTGCTTAATAATTTTTTATTCCGCCAAATTTTGTCAAACCTTACCAATCTTCAAAGGTGCTCTTGTCCAGCCTCCGAGCAGGAAAAATTTTTGTCAGGCATGAGTGTCACTCCCAACTCCCTTGGGAGATTCCGTTAGTCATTTGACACCTTTAAGCTGGGATAGCCATGTGCTCAGGTGAGCAAGTGTGCCTTTCTTTGGCTAAAAGCGAACGGTTCGGTGAGTCGATATTTGGTTTTAATTTGTTGTTTGGGGAGGTATTCGGAGCTTAATACCTTCTTTTGTTTGTAATTTCCAGAAAACCTCTCACTTAATACATTCACTGGCTGAGGCCATGCGGCCAATGTACAAGTTTTCAACTTTCATTTACATTTGCGAATAAGCATAAGTACTACAGTACTGACAATGAGAGCTGATAGATTTTTCAGTTTGCAAGCCACAGATTGAAGGAATATGTCAACCCAGATAATTTGATCTTGCTTTTTGATTGTGAGTCTTTCAAGCAGAAGGTGGCCAAAATATTTATCTTTTTTACAACCAAATGGTGAAGATGAAATAATCAGAGTCAAAATTAGTTGACACATCATATTAGACGAGGTCTATTTAAGTGAAGAACAACATTCTTGTTTCTACCTCCCTATAAATCATTAACAGCCCCCTCTGCTATTCAGTATTGGCTAAAATTAATGGAATCATGATACAACATTGTTTAGGGGGGAAGGGGTTGCATAGGTTAACTTAATGAAAGCAAAAGAGATAGAGTTGAGGTAACAATTGGGGTTGAAAAGGGCCACGTGTGAACAATTTTGTCATAACATAACATTATTCAAACTCATATATAACTACATAAATTTGAAAGGGAGAGTCAAGAGGTTAACCCTATGAATAAAACTCTCCTAAAAACTACAACAAACAAAAAAAAAAACCCATAAATTTATAGCTTTAACAAGGATTTAAGTTTACATTTAAAAAGTTATAGGCTACCGGCTTCAACAACATTACTAGGTGAATTATTCCAATGACTAATTACATTGTTAAAAAAAGAATATTTGAAACAGTTAATTCTAGATAATTTACAATAAAGCTTATACAAGTGATTCACCCTAGTGGATTTGACTTTTGCGAATTCAAAGAATTCCTCAAAATCCAAGTGTGATAAGCCAAACACAATCTTATAACATTCAACAAGAGAGGAATATGTCCTACGACTGGACAAAGATGGCCAATGTAACGTGTCGCAACGCTCTTCATATGACATATCACCTCTTTTTTTCCTAAGAGGTAACCTTGCCATGCGTCTTTGCACGCTCTCTATTGCATAAATATCTTTCATGAGATATGGGTTCCAGACTGGAGCAGCATACCCTAGAAGTGGTCTGACCAATGTTTTGTAAAGCAATGAAAAAGTTGTCGTATTAGCTGTTCCAACAATCCGTTTTATGAGCCGTTGGACTTGGTTTGCCTTATTCACGATTCTCATAGTACTAATATGTTCACTCCAAGTAAGATCTTTTGATATAATAATTCCAAGATCTTTAAAGCTCTTGACATCTTTTAAGGCCATACCTAGTTTATAATTCGTAATTGATTTGTCACGAGAATGCATTATTCGCATTGCTTCAAACTTGTCCTCATTGAAGCAAAGTTGCCATTTTTTCACCCAATTACCAAGATCATTCAAATCAGTTTGGAGGTATTGTTCATCTAGACTAGGGTTGCAAAGCTCTCTGTAAATCTTTGTGTCATCTGCAAATAATTTAATTTTAGAAGAGACACAGTCAACGATATCATTTATATTTGATAAAAATAGACTTGGACCAAGAATAGTTCCTTGTGGGGTACCAGATATCACAGGGTGCCCAATCAGAAAAAGTTCCTCTTACAACAACTCGTTGGCTTCTACACGTGAGGAAATGCCTCAACCGATTTAAAAGTTTTCCCTCCATACGGAGACTATATAACTTTATGAGTAGGCGTTCATGTGGAACACTATCAAAAGCCTTTGCGAGATTAAGAAATACAACATCTATTGCTACAGATGAATTCCTAGATCCGGCGAAGTCATGAAAAGTGGAGAGTAATTGGATCACAGTTGACCTACCCTGCAGAAAACCAAATTGGTTTTTGTTTATCACGTTTTGGTCTTGCCAAAATGACATTAACCTATCGCGTACAATTTTTTTGCTGATTGAAGATTTGTACCATGGGATGGTGTATGACAATCCATACTCAGGATACTAAGAATACAACTGTTGTTCCCAAGTTTTAAGTTTTTTAAGTTTAAGCTGAATCCCCAGGTCCAAGTGCTGCTCAATTTGTACATGAATCTAATTGACATTTGGTCGTTAACAAATATTTTGTGTTTTTTTCCCCCAGGATTAACTAATTAAAATTTGGCATAGACAAATTTTATTGAGATTTTTAGTGGAGCACAACAAATTTTGTCAGCCAAGTGCACCCAGGCCCTTTCCTACTTGCCTGTTTGGCTATTTGTTTATCTTCCTGTCCATCTGCCAGACTATCTGACCATTTATTTGTCCGTCTAACAAACTGTCTATCTGCCTGTCTTGTCTGCTCGCCACTTGTCTGTTTGGTTTTCTCGTAACATCGTTGCATTGATGGTTCATCATGTTAAGTCACTGAGTCATGTCTCACATTATTATCTCAACAGCTTTTTAGTGAATACCATATCTCCTCGGTTAAACATCCATGCTTTAGTAAGCCCCCTCCCAGGAATAAGCACCCAATGTCCAGACCATGTCTCTAACAAGCTCTCCCCCCCCCCCTTGAATAACTCCCCCCTTACCTCTTTCACTTTCTTGAATAGTAGGAATAACAGGAAAACCTGCAACAGACAGAATGGGTAGGGGAGAAGAGTTTCTTTTCCATTCAAGTTATTTCTATCATTCTCCATTTGCATGCAGGGTCTTCCTTTACGTGTGTTATCTGTTTCTTTTTTTTTTTATTTTTGTGTAATATTAATGTGCTAACTTAATAAGTTCCCCTCTTGATTAAGTGCCCTCCTTCCTATAAACACCCATAAAACTTTAAATAAGTACTGGGTGCTTATTAAGAAAATCAAGTATTTGATATACATTTTATTATGATAGATTTAAATAATTATTAATAAAATAACCACACTTTTGAGTTTCAACCCTCAACTTCCTGCAATATTACTAATGCCGTGAAGAGGTAGTAGATAATTAACATGTAATATGTAATAAACATGTTTTGTCAAAGCTACTTTAACTTACATATTTTATGACTGAAGAGGCAGGAGTCACACTCATATAGTGACACGAGTACTAATAGCTCTTCATCCTTCTCTCCCCTTCCCACTTTTTTTTTTATTGCCTCCCTTTTTTCCATCCCACAGTCACTAAGATATGATTCTTTTGACTTTGAATTTTCAGAAACACCAGTATAAAGGAGAGCTTTCTGAACGCTTGGGCCAGGAGAGTGTTTTTTTGAGAATGGGAGAATATGGCCTAATTTCCTTCTCAGACTACATCTTTCTTCTAACAGTTTTATCCTGTATGTTTTCTTGAAATCATCAGTCATTTTTCTTTAACAGTGTGTAACAGTACACCCTTTCACTTTGAAGATATCATTGAACCCTAGCCCTAAGTAACTCTCCTTACTCTGTGCCATACAGTTTTTATAATGTTAGTTTGGAGAATATGGTATTGGATCATTCGACAATCCTACAATTTTTAGTTTTCTTACCCTCATCACTTGTCTGCTTGTAATTGTATTCATTTCATATTGAGGAGAAATTCTTTCTTGTTATTGAAAGGGTTTAGGTGTCACTTCTAGAATAGTTCTTGTTCACCTGTATTATACAGACAAAGAGTAGTTCCTCCTTGTTGGCTAAGTCTGTTGTGAGAGTCAAAGGAAAGTCAGTGAAAAAAAATGGATCATAGCATGCTGCAGGAAACTCTTGGAGTGAGTTCCATGAGTGAGGTGCTCAAAAAGCAGAGACTGCTTGTAGTCTAAGTTGTACACCTTTTTTACTGTTTCTTCAATCAGTTCCTCCTGTATGTTCCCTGGAAATCTATTTGGGTTTGTTTGAATTGAAATTTTTGTTAGTTATGCACTAGTTTGATTTAAAGGCTGGTGCCATTTTTGAATAGGAGGTCTTATTCTGAGTATGTTGTTTAATTTAGTGCCACCCAGAATGTTTGAAATTGCATTCCAAATGTTTGATTTGAATGGAGATGGAGAAGTTTCACCTGAGGAATTTGAAAAGGTAGGACAATTGTGATGGTGGGCATTTTTTAGTGTATTGGATGTTTCCTTCATTGTCATAATCATCGTCATCACAGTCATTAGAGAGGTTAAGCTTGATACTTAAATGAGACATTGATTAAAAAACGGAAAGATTGAACTTCTTGCTGTCTTTTTCAGGCACTTGTACTTTTCTTTATACATTCTTATTAATTTTGTGATTTTAGATTTTATGACATTAATCTAATGAAAATATTCAGTAAGGCAGAATTGTCAATAATTATATGTGAACTGTACTTCTTTTAGTTATGTTTTTGCAAGGCTGTTTTAGAGATTAATCTGCTTCATACATTTCATTCTGCCTCATTTGTTCTGCATTGTTGCATGTGAAAAAGAGACGTGCAGTTGTAATGAGTCTAATAAGTAAAGAGTGCACACCTTATATTCTGCCCAATGCCCAGTCCATTAACGTTGAGTAATCCAGTTTTCAGTGCCTTGTCTGGCACTGAAATCCTCTCTAGAACCTCTTAGCATACTATGCATTTATTCGGTTTTGAGTTACTAGGTTTTTAAATTGTTGATTTTCAGGTTCAGAATATCCTTTTTAGCATGACTCAAACTGGGATGCGGCATCGTGATCATGCAGTGACAGGTAGTGTCCTATCTGCACATGTGAACAGTGGTATCAAAGAGTACTTTTTTGGAAAAGATTTGAAGAAGAGGCTGACTGTGCAAAGATTCATAGAGTTTCAAAGAAATTTACAACAAGAAGTCATGTATCTGGAGGTAAACACTCTTTGCTAAGTAGAGTTATGCTTGAGTATTGTTTTTGTATTTAATTTCTTGCTTAAGCATGGCAGGTACAGGAAATGATACAAATTGGTCTTTTTGTCATCTGCTCTTATGTGCTGTTCATGCATTTTCATTTGTGAAAATATTTCTGTTTTCCTGTGAATAAGTTTTTCGTACCCATATACTGGTTAGAATTAATTTGATAAAATAATGTAGACGAGATTGGCAAAACCACAGTTAATTGTGGTGTAAACTTCAGTCCTAACCTCATTGACTTCTTTGAAAACTTGGCGCTGCAAGATGCTACTTACTAAAAGTGTTATTTCCCATTGGATGAATGATGCACCTGTTCAAAGTAAGAAATGTGTTTCCTACATATTGCAGGGACCTGGGAACAGGTCATGTGATGTATGGTGGGCAGTTTTCTATGATGAAGACAAGTGATCAGCCTTTCAAAGCTGCCAGTTTTAAAAAAGAAATTTTTTAAACTTTTCTCGTTATTGAAAACATTCTTGATTGTACCTGTGTACATTTGATTTTTACTTTTCAGTTCAATTCCTATGACCCTGAGGATGGTTGTATTAAAGAATGGGAGTTTGCAGACATGCTTCTTACTTACTCTAGTTTCCATGAAAAGAAGAAAGTGAAAATTTTGAGAAAAGTAAAGAAAATTTTTAAAGAAAATCCTCAGGTAAGGTCTGGAAAGGAAAACATTAATATTAAGCTTAACTTGTCTCAGATAATTGTTTTTTCTCTAATTTATTTTTTGCCATCAGGGAATAACATTCAAAGATTACTTGGCATTCTTCAGCTTCATGAGAAACATTTCTGAAGCAGATATGGCTTTGAGTTTTCACAATGCAGCAGGCAAAGCGATTGACCCAGGTAGGTTTAAGGCTAATTACTAAATGTTGAGATTGATATGTATTGAAAGAGATAAAGCTGTCAGATACTTGAATGGAAAGATCACTGGTTTGAATCTTCATAGGTACCCTAACTGTATCTTCCTTCCAACACTTGATGCAACAATGAATATGATATATTTAAACATAGTGTAGCTAATCAGGCATTTCAAAGTACAAACTTGTCAACTGTACAGTTCATGAGAACTATATAAGTCTCTCACACTTACTCTCAGTTGAATAAAGGGACAGATACACAGGGCAGTCAATAATATTTTTCTCTTTTTCCAGAAACATTCAAGCAGGTTGCAAAGACAGTGACAGATGTTAACTTGAGTGATAATGTGGTTGACGTTGTATACAAGATGTTTGATGAAAATGGTAAATACCATAATGATTACAACTTACAGTACTTCTCATCTCTATGTTCATTTAATTACTATTGGTGTTAATTTAAAAAAATAAATTAAAGGAAAAAACAAAAAAACTAAAAGCACATCTTGGTAGCATCTATTTTGGGTACCATGGATCCTCTCTTGCTTTTGGTTGCCACACCTTTCTTTGACTGAACCTCTTTATTTAGGACATTTTCTACCCAAGGGCTAAGATTGCCCCTTGTATGCATGCCCCATTGTATTCAATATTATATGCATTTTGATGCCAAAAAACAAACATTACTCCATTTGACAGAGAGTTACTAAAAAGATTTGCCCTATATCTGAGTATTCAGACACAGACAATTTTTTTTGTGTGCAATTTCAGATGATGGTGTTCTTAGTCACAGAGAATTTATTGTTGTGATGAAGAATCAACTTGTCAGAGGATTAGAAAATGTGAGAAAGATGGAACATAACTACTAGTAATTACAATTATATTGTTATCATTATTGTTATTATCATCATTTAGTATTATCATTAATAAGTTAAGAGTTCAAAAAAATATTACTTTTTTTATCGAAAGAATTCTTATCCTGAATATAAGTTTGTTTGGGTTTGGTTTGGTCCCATTCCAATGATGTTTTTCGATAAAGAACTGTTGGAACTTTTTTGGTGGTGGAGCTGAATCTTCTTATCTTCTCATTTGATATAATTACTAACATGCTATCAGTAATTATATCAAACAAGAAGATAAGAAGATTCAGCTCCACCACCAGAAAAAGTTCCAACAGCTCCTTATCGAATTTTTATCGTCTTAGCCATAATTATTATTCAGGTTTGTCCATAAAATTTTCCTTACAAAGACACAATTGTACATTTATTGAACTTTTGAATTTACTAATTCTGACTACTCAGTACTGTGTCAGTTGGTACCCCTTCTTTCATTGTTTTTGCTTAGGCAATAAATGTGCCTATGGCCTATATATAGTTTCAGAAAATAAGGAAATAAAAAAAACTTCTGTGAGTTTCAGAAAATCGTGAAGACTTTGGCTTGATTATGACTAGCCAGTGAGCAGGCCCTCATAGTAAGTGCTGCAAAATGAACATTTCAGGGAACGGGGAGTGCAAGGGGTCCTGCATGCAAAGAAAATCTCATGGTGAAGCACTATTCATGAGGGCTTGCTTGCAAGCTCAGGCTAGATTCTTAACAGGTCAGCTGTGTACCAATTGATAACAAATAAGTGTAAGGCATACAAGTGGACACCATGTCCACAAAGTAATTATTGTTATCTCTAACCTGATTGGCTCTTTCCTTGCAGTCCAACAACATTCTAGAAATATTTTGTGGTGTTAACACTTCTTTTTTAGTTTCAAATTATACTAGAGTGAACTCGCTCAAAGTTTCATAAACAATTTGAAAAAGCAAAAAAAAAAAACAAGTGGATGAGGCATGTACATAAATTATAGTCTTCTCTCATAAATGCTTGGCCAAATTGGTATAATTTTTTAATCTTGTAAATTAGCTTTTCTGGCCTCTACAACTGTATAAAAACAAAACAATTGTGAATAAAGAATGAGGCCAATCATGCTCACCATTATGAACGAGTTCTAAAGGTTACGTAAAAGTTTGGAACTTCTAGTTAAGGTTAATGCCATCTCTTTGCTTTTGATTTTCAGCCTAAGGATACAGGTTTTAGTAGACTGATGCAGGCCATTTGGCACTGTGGAAAACACTTGACATATACCACACTGCATCCAAAGAAACAATCTACTGAGGACTAAGAAATTATCTTGTTGGACACAAAGATCAGAATGCTGCCATGAAAATTGATTTGCTGCTTGTCTCAGTATTGAGTAAATTACAAATAAAAGGATTTAATTGAAGGAGTGAGGTTCATGCACTAGCCTGCAATAATGGTGTACATTAACAGTCATCTTTTAATAACGTTCATAAGGAGCTGACAAATTGTGGCTTGTATGAATAATGTAAAGATTTTGAATTCCAAGCATTAACCGTTATGGCCAGTAATTTTCAGCTGGCATGGGAGTTTGCCCATTTGTTGCATGAAATAATGTAACACCATGAAACTGTTTGCAAGTCATAGAAAGAAGTGAATTTGAATAATCTTTACAAAGAAGTACAACTCTTCTATTTAGTGTATTCATTTGATTGTAAGGTGACTTGAATTAATTTCAAATAGCTTCTAGGTACCTGGAAGAAATCCCTCCTAAAATATGGATGTTTTTCTTAAAGATATGAGAAGTTAAAATAATGGCATTATTAATAAGATTACATGCTTTGACAGCTAGTATGAAGCACATTTTGATATTAATAACCTTGAAGACACATATTAAGAATGGTAACATAACGGATTGGAGTACAGTGTGGTTTTTTACAATATAACTTGGAGTTTGGTTTCAAGTGGGAATGATACAAAGTTTATTATAAAGCCAACCATATTGGAAAATTCTTCACAAGGGAATGGTACCTGACTAATGAATGAATGAATCTACCTGACTAAGTTTTTGAAAAAATATTTCTTGTAATGAAAATGTTGAACAAAGAGCTGAATAGTAAATCTTAACATCTCACCTAGCTAACTCAAAAACCTTCGCAAGGGATGCATAGAGTGGAAAGTTGGAAGTAAGGAGTAAAATAAATCCCATTGAAAGAATTGTACATGTAAACTACTTCTTGCCAATAAAGACAGCTACAGAGTTACCCTTGATTGCCCTCTAATTTTCACATCATAGAAGCCTAAGAAAGCAAAACAGCTGCAGATAGAAATTAACTACACCTTCACTCTTGCTGCTTTAATTTACAGTACTGTGTATTCTTTAATTCAGTTTAAGAGAAAAAGTGAGGAAACACCACTGTTTAAATGCTTACTTTAAAGATAAGAATGGGAATACACTATATCCAGAACTCAAAGACCTCTTCCTGTACTATCACATGCTTCAACACAGTTCCAGTGTCCCCAGTGTACTGATATATGTACACCTTTAGAGCATGTTTATTGTGGTCTGTTCCAAACACTGGTACAGTATTCTGTGTAAATTAAGTTGTAGTTCCACTCCACTAATAAGCAGTCTAAGAGCTTGCAGCTGCAGGGGCTGGTGGACGAGTACCTCCTTCCCCACTCTTCCCTGCACCCAGACGATGAGGATCCTGAGATGGATAGTGTATTGGAGGAGGACCAGGTGGAGGGCGTGGCATTCCATGTCTAGGAGGCAGAGGCATGTGAGGTGGGAGTGGTGCCCCATAAAAAGGCATGGGGGGTGGTGGTCTGAACGGTGGATGACCAAATGGAGGAGGAGGAGGTGGGTAGCCACCTGGTGGTGGAGGTAAAGAATGCCCCATTGGAGGAAGAGCAATGCCTGGTAGCCCCCCAGGAGGAGGAGGTAAGGGGGGCGGTATAGAGGGGAGAGCAGCTGGTGGTGCTGAGGATGGAGGAAGGTTGAAAAAGTTTGCTTGGCTTTTCTCATCTGTAGGAGGTGGTGGAAGAGCTAAAAAAGAACATTGAGAAAGCAGATCAAAAGATATATCTAACCCTTACACCCCAAGGAGTGACCAAAGAGGAATTTCTCCTTACCATGTCTACACACTTTTGTACGTTAAAAATGGATGGAAAGAAAGATTTATATCATCAACGAGGTATTGTGTTATTCCATAGAAAATTCTTCAAGCTAAAATTGCAAGAAAAGTAAGGTGCTGTGAGAGTTAATTTTTAGATCTTGAGGGTCAAAAGGCTTAAAGTTGAATAGAAGCAGTTGCATTACTATTCAAGGAGTTTAAAGTTAAAGAGGAGGCTACTAGAGAACTTGACAAACAGAAAAAGAGGATAACACAAAACCAACCTCCGGGCAGTCCCGGCACTGGGGCTAGAGAAGTGCCTCCTTGCTTTCCAGGGGCAGGTTGCTGTCCTTGTGACTTGCCCCACATGATTTTCAGTCGCCGCCCTTTAAGGATGAGTTTGTTAAAAGAGCGCTCTGCTGCTGTTTCTGCTGATGCTCGTGCAGTGAAACAGACAAATGCACAATTTTGTCTTGGAACCATAGTTATGGATCGAAGCTCACCAAACTGGTAAAAGTAGTCCCTGCAAAAAAAGGAAAAAGATTACTAAATATTGATATTCTACATGTGGATAATCTGGAGAACTCACTGGCTATGTTAAGCACCTATAACTCTGATGTAAAGAAGGTTGTCCTGGTTTCCAAAGCATTGAGCAACTAAATCTGTGTGGTGAGCCATGATCCTATGCTAGTCAGCCAAACATTTTTCCTAGTGTAACAGGCACACCTATTGTATTATGTGGTCATTCTTCATTTTAACTCTCACACCCTCAAACAGGTGAGAACTGAACCAACTTGCTCACCTCAAATCACTTTCTTCCACCTTTCCCTCTAATCCTCCAACGTATAAAGTAGTGATGGACTTGTCAGAAGGAGGCTCAAGGGACGGCATTGAGGATGCCTGTTTTAGTAAGCGAGTTGCTACAGGATCACTCATTCCATAGTATCTATCCTTTATATTTTGATCAGCTAGAGGGTCATTAGGGTCTGTCGGCATGTCATGTCTGAAAATAATATATACTGTATTTATATACACCCACTTTCAAAAAACATTGCAATTTTAAAATATTTATGCATAGTGTGTTTATTTATAAACACACACTTAAAAAAAAAAATCTAACATGCAGCTTACAAAGGTTTCCTTTTGAGGATTGGTCAGTCTGACCAAAATACATTTTTCTCCTACTAATCCTTTAGCATTCAGTGGTAATATTATAATGTGGTTGGGTGGTCTGTATGTCTTGGAGACCTTGACAGTAATAAAGTGGAACACTTTGATGTGGTTGTGTGGTCTGTCTCACAGACACTAACAGTTACAACAATGATGTGGTTGGGTGGTCTGAATGTCTTAGAGATGCTAACAGTCATGAAGTGGGAGCACTATGATGTGGTTGGGTGGTCTGCAGTCTCAGAGACTGTGACTGTCTTAAAAGTGGGAACACTATGATGGGGTTGGCTGGTCTGCAGTCTCACACACCGTGACTGTTTTAAAAGTGGGAGCACTATCATGTGGTTGAGTGGTCTGCAGTCTCAAGGGACACTGACAGTTTTAAAGTTGGAGCACTATGATGTGTTTGGGTGGTCTGCAGTCTCAAAAGACACTGACAGTTTTAAACATTGGAGGACTATGATGTGGTTGGGTGGTCTGCAGTCTCAGAGACCCTGACAGTTTTAAAAGTGTGAGCACTATGATGACACTGGTTGAGCGGTCTGCAGTCTCAGAGACCCTGACAACCCTCACAGTTATACCAGCTGAAGTCTTATCATTCTCACTGGGTTAACCATGCCAAACAGGTCAATACATAGGGGACAAATGAAAACTTCTCCCCACCCTCTCCAGGTCTCAGGTGGGCACAGGGCTACCAATCCTGTTTTGTGGAATGATATTATTCAAGAAACAGCAACAGAAAAATCAACTGCAATGTGTCATGGCCTTTCAGAGTCACTGCAAGCAACATGGATAGTGCCAGTGCCATGGTAACCACTGATGGGAAGTAAGAAATGAATGTAACATCATAACTTTATTGAGATCTCAATAGTGTCACTCAGTACCTATATGGGCATTCATCTCCACGCTTACACTCTCCCTTTACCCAGAATGAACAGATGTGGGGTCTGTTCCTTTTGTAATAAGGTGTGGTCCTAGCCAGTTTCAGTAGCAAGTCACTGGGTGCATTGGCTTTACCCAGAGTTCCACCAGGTGTGGTACCATCTGAATTTGCCAACTACAGATGAATCAACATTACTTTACATTAGAACAGGGTGGAATTCCATGTGGGAGACTCAAATTTTATCTTTTTTCACTGTTTGTGACAAGAAGAATCACATCATTCTTATCAGATTCTTTATTACAATCCAACAAGGTCAGGTTTTCCATACAAGTATATTTAATTTTGTTTTGTTGATAATATTACTTCAAAATGAATCTGGTTTACACGATGAGAACTTAACATTCTTGGGCCAAAATTACCAGCATAAACCCAGTTTGTTATCTTGACTTGAAAACAATGTTTGTTGTAAAATAATAATAAATAAAAATAAATAATTTAGCTATGGACATTCCACTGAGTGGCTCTTCTTGTCCACTGTTTCCAGATTGAATTGGAATTTGGAATGTTGGTTTTTGCAGAGGGAGGAAAACCGGAGGACCCGGAGAAAAACCTTTGGAGCAAGGACGAGAACCAACAACAAACTCAACCCACATGAGATGCCAGGTCCCGGAATTGAACCCAGGTCACACTAGTGGGAGGCGAGTGCTCTCACCACTGCACCATCCCTGCTCCCCTAAGTTGTGCATTTCTTTATTGATAAACCCAGTGTATGAAATCTTGACAGGTTTCCACTGCTAACATTCACAGGATGACCATAGCCCTAGCTAACAAAATTTAGCAAGTAAATAACAAATATCCATAATTATAACCACATACCTCTTTCTCTACATTCTGAGTGTAATACTCTTTATTAACATCAGATTTAGGAACATCGTCTTTCATACCAAGGGCATGGTCCCTGACTTGTACTGGTAAACCTGGCGTGACATGGATTAGGAGAAAAAATAAACTGTTTATAGAAATTGATCCCTCAATCAAATTACATTTCGGTCCTCTTTCTGGGTGAAGTCTAAATAAGATGAAACACTGAATCAGCATACCGAGTAAATGAACAAAAGATTACTTGCAAGTCAAACTCTATGGTTCAACTACTGGCTATCTCACATTGGTGATACACTTGAACTCTTTCTTTGTGATCAAATAAACATGTACAATGTATTTTACTTGGGATTTTATGATCAAATAAACATATACAATGTATTTTACCTGGGATTTTATGATCAAATAAACATGTACAGTGTATTTTACCAGGAATTTTATCTCAAGACATTACAGAACTGTAGATTTTGTTTTCCCTCATGGTCATCTGTTTTTAGAGCACAAGAGCTGGAGTAAATTGGTGAAGCACTACTCCCTACATACAGTTGTAATAAACAATTTTCTTACTAACAAAACTCACCATATTCAAGATCAAGTAAACAAGTTTGGCAAACATTCTTTAGCTTTGAACATGTCTGACAGACTTCTGTCTTCTTAAATCTCATTCGTGCTCCTGGACACCAACGAAAAACTGTGAATGGTCGGGCACAAATCTAAACAAACAATATAGAAGTACTATGGAGTAAAAACCACTACAATCATTAAGCTCATACACTGTTTAAAATGGCAAAAATACATTGTCACCCTTTTTTAACAAATTTGGTTGAGAAAAATCCACTCTGACTACAGAATTAAAGTTCCATAAAAGACTGCTGAAGTCAATTCAACTCACCTTACATTCTCTGCCATATGTTTCCCTTGTCTACACATAATAACAAGAAGATAGTGAACTTAAATGAATTATCATTCACTGTCTAGGTAATGAAGTTCTGAGCAAGTTGATGATGTAAAAAAATATGTTAAAAGTAGAGTAAAGCGATCAAAATATCTGTTGTTAGAAAATCAGGATGTCTCTATTTCCCACTGACTCAGCTCTAGCACTTTTGATCCAGTGGAAACTATACTGTTGAAGCCAAAGCAGAAGTGGAAGAACCAGCATTACTAATGCCAGTTCTCAAACATTGTGGGTGATAACCACTCAAACAATCTAAATCTGGTTTTCACAAGATCATGAGCCATGATCATATGCCCCATCAGCATACATTTGGGTCCTACCGTATTTTTTTGTCTATAAGCCAAACTCGGCTATAAGCCAAATTCGGCTATGAGCCAAGACCCTAAAGTTTAGTCTGTTTTAATAGGGAAGGTTCTTAAAAGAAAAGCCAAAAGCCAAGACCATATTCAGAGAATTCCATTCTCAAACAAACTGAAATGAATGCAAAAGTTTCAAAACAGAAAAGTGTTTCAATGCAGGATTGCTGTCGAAAACAATTCCGAGATAGCTAGAGAGTACAGCATCAGTGAGTCTCTGGTCCGCTGCCAGAGGAAAGATCAAGAGAGCCTCTTTAATAGAGAGCTCAAGATGTCAGCAAAATGCACAACAATGGGCTGTCACACTCTGAAATATCTGCAGCTGGATGAGAGACTACTTGACTGCAGGTTTACAGAGCAGAGAAGACAACCTCAGTTTTCTTTTTATGTTATCGCAAATTTAAAAACCGTATCATGTGATGAGTTTGTTTATCAATCATGGGAATGGGCAATTCTGATTGGTCAGTTTCGAAATCATCAAAACACTTGGCAGGATCCATACACATGTTCAAAACTAGCAGAATCAAAAACGCTCTGGACGGCATGGAAGATGAAGCAATCACCTTGGAAGAAACAGCAGAACTAGCAGATGAGAAGGAGATGGAGGATGAATTCGAAACTGACACTGAGGACAAACAGTAATCCGTATCTACTATGCGCCAGAAACAACAAACAGCTCCTTTAGGAGCAACCACATGAATAAAAGTCAATGACCAACTTCAACTTGTTTTGTTATCTATTTCTACCTGAAGTAACTCAGCTTACGTGTTTCCTATGTTTCCTTCGAATTTGAAATTTTGTTCGGAAAAACACTCAGCTATGAGCCGAGGATCATTCTCTAGCTCAAATTTTCGAGATTTGGTAACGTTTTGTGAAAAAATTGCTCAGCTTATAGAAGAACAAATACGGTAGTTCTGTCCCTTTCCCCAAATCATAACACTACTGCTTTGATTACGAATCGAACTCTACTACGGTCTTAATTAATTAGTGAAAACCACTCTCAACTAATAATTACATGAAATCCTCTTTCCCAAAAACATGATAATGATACTTTACCATTCGCACATAAGGATTATCGCCAAGGCATGTTTGACAAAGAATGGGAAACTCCTGAAATGGCATAGCATTTAAGATAAGGTAGTAAAGATGTTACTCGAGCAATTGTTCAAGATAACATTAACATGATCTAGAAAAGAAACTTTCGAAGATACTGTTTGTGACTGATAAGTACGAAGTGATAAAACGACGAATGTAAGATACATAGAGAAAAACGTAGAGCTGATCTAGTGGAGAGACTACCATAAGGATCAAGAAATAGGTTCACGTATAATGTATAAACCTGCCGCATCGTGACAGCACGTGAATTACTGATCAGCAAACTTGGACCCACAGAAGCCATAAAACAACATCCGGCAGATATCAAAGTCTGTAAAACTTTTATCTAGATACTTTTGAACTAGTTACAAGAGAGCAACAACAAAGCCACTCACCGCGTTTTCCCAATTTTGACGATTGTATGTATTCGCACTCTTTGAGGTCGCCATGTTGAATTGTCTAGCCTCGCTTGGAAACTACAGTCAAACCTGGATTTGGGGAATGGGTAAGACCAATGAATCCAGAGAAAAGGTACCACAGAGAAACGATAAAACTTCATTTTATGCCATAAATGACCACTTAATGCGCAAAAAATCGTCCAATAATATTAACTACGTTGATTTCGGGTAATAAATATGGATTAAATTCTATTTGAAAGATTATTCTTGATTTTATGTAAGTGGTCCCGCTATTAAGTGAGCGTGCCATACAGTTGGAGGACAAAAATATTTCTTGATATTTTCATATAAACGTAGAATAAAAGTTATGTTTTTTGTTCTTCACAATGATTGCTAACATTAGGCAAGAAAAAGTTAGGGTTTGCATGGATCCGAATGTATTCTGGAATATCGCGGGCTAAAACATAAAGTTGCGCTCGTTGTCGCTTGTCGTATACATATTCAAAGTATACATTATTTTCGGGGTGCTGGCATGCTGCGTTCGTCTTCTTTATTCAGAGTACTTTTACGATTGACCTTGGATAATAATTTACTGAGTAGGGATGTCAGAAAAGACATCATTTTGGTATGTCACGCAACACTCTGTGACTGCTTGTGTTGCGCTACAAATCATAAACAAGTTGAAGTTATTGAAGTTCATTTATTTGTTTAAGCAGGTTGATTAATTGGCAGCTGTAATAGCTGATGTGGACCTGCTGTCCTAACCCACCCATCCCACCCCAGGGGAGGACATCCATCACACAGTAAATCTCGTGTGTGGGAAATTAACGTCTCCTACCCCAGCCCTGCAGGAGACGGGACCTCCATTTATTCGTCCCTTTCCGAGAAGACTAGAATATCTAACCATTTCTTGATGTTATAGAAAGGTAGCAAATTCTTCTCAATTATTTTAAGACCTTGAGTGTTGGTCCGGCCGGGGCTCGAACCCTCGACCTCCCGCACAACAGTCCAGCGCTCTATCCATTGAGCTAACCGGGAGGCGGTTAACCCGAGTGAGGCTCCGAATGAGTACATCTTCTCTCTAATACAAGCCACATCATAGCAAGATGAGTAACCTATTCTTCTAAGGTTTCGATGATACTCAAAAGCAACGGAAATAGATGCGTTCAACGAGGTCATATCTTGAGTGCGAGAAGTATAAGTTGGTCCCGGGTCTGAAACTAATTAATAGGAGAGGGTATAACCGAGACTCCGAAATATCCAGTGGCCTTTACGTACAATTTTCCTGGGAGTCTTCTCTTCCTACAATTCGTTGGCAGATTCAAGGTGGAAGAAAAGGTGATTTTCGAAGTTGGTAAGAGATCATCTATCTACATTGAATCGCCTTCAGGTTGTCTTTGCCTACTGAATTAGTATAGGAGGTAAACGTGGTGCTGCGTGGGGAGAGGGTAAAAAAAAGAAAGAAAATTCGATGTTATCAACAGATTTGATAAATGTAAAAACTTTGTAAAGCTGACATTTCAAGCGTTGGCCCCTCGTTGTTTCCTAAAATATCCGAGACGTACACAAGTTAGCTGACCCCGCGGCTGATCCAACGTAACTTTACCGGCCATCGTAAAATTACTTTGCATGTCACACAAGGATCCACTAACGTTTGTTTCTCAATGTAAATTTCACTGAAAAATCACGCAAGTTTCGCAATATATTAAATGGTCTCTTCAAACCTCAGCTTTTGGTTTGGAAAAGCTAACAACGGCATCAAAAACAAGAGAGCTTACGACCCAAGAAAAGAAAATGACAATATTTATAGTCTTCTGGAGGCTATTTCTGCAGAAATTTTCATTTCATTGTCGGGAAATTTGTCTCCCCGCATTCACTACTCACGTGCGCTGGTGATCCAAAAGGAGAAAGGTCTCTCATCATTTTTCAAGCTGACAATTTTTGGCCAATCAGATAGCTAGTTCCAGTATATCAGAGAAATCGGGCGGTCACCAAGAAATTATACAAGATAGGGTGGAAAACTGTCATGAGTCACATTTTATATAACGCGAACTCTTACGAAGAGCTGATTAGTCCTTTTCCAAAACGATTCAAGATGAACACCACAGATACGCAGAACAACACTTTCCTCTTCACTTCTGAATCCGTTGGTGAGGGACATCCCGGTAAGTTTCAATTCTTTGCCCATCATTTTATCGTCCTCTTCCATGCACGCCGCTTCAATGTCCCATAAAGTGACCCTGAAGTTCATCTCCTCAACTTTCAATTTTGACGGACATGTGTTATTTCTTTGTAGACAAGATCTGCGACCAGGTTTCTGACGCTATCCTGGATGCCCATCTTAAACAGGATCCCGATGCTAAAGTCGCGTGTGGTAAGTGAAGAAAGGGTGGCCTTGAGTACGTTTAAGCGTTGTTTATAACACAGAAAGTGTACATAATTATTTTGTCATACTTAAGCTCGGAACCTGCTTGAAATGCTGAACAGTCTAGGCTTGTTGATGACACACCAGTTTAAGAAAGTTCATCTAATCGCTTAAGCAAAATTGAAACATCGGCTCCTATTAGAAGTTTGTAAAATGTCCAATTTGTGCGATGTGTATTGTTTAGGTGGGAGGAGAAATTTATGCGAATGAGGTCAGAAAAACTGATTTCCCTTAAATTATCAATTACGGTTGGTTTTCTTGATATTCTCCTGATTCCTTCCTATTTGGAGTTCTGTTCGTTAATTGTGTTTTCTCGATTTCTGTCTCGCGGCGTAGCGTACTTTTGGTGGCTGTCCGTCTCCATGCATATGGCAGTAATTTCCCGGGACGTAGTGAAATTGCGTAATAAGCTATTCTGTTATTCATCAAAATCACATGAATGTATCCCGAACCTTTTCCAGGTTTCTTCTTATGCTTCCTTCTTTAACGAATTGTTTTTTAATTAAAAGATTCCCTTTTGGGCGAATGTTGTTTTTTTGCGTCGTGATTTTCGTAGTAGCTTGCTGCGTAGAACTTGTTCCACCTCTTGATAAACCGGTTCAGATGTAAACACAACACGTTTTAAACTTTTACGCACGAAGTAGTACTATTATTCTTTCAGCGAAGTGACGATGGCGCATATTCACCAAATTTTAATTTTAATATGCTATAGACCAAAGATCAAGTATATTTTGACATAAATGTGGTGATAAACTTCTAAATCGATCGCGAAACTATTCGAATTCGATCAGACTTTATATCGTGCATCAAGTAAATGACCATAAACTTCACACTTAGATATCTCGAAAGACCTGTTTCTGTGAAAAAAACGGAGTATCATTTCCAGTCGCACCAGAATAACGGGAAAAAGCTTGTTGCGGTAGTTAAGCAAGTTTTCTGAAAGTTATGGCCTTGGCCTATGAAATGAATTCTGAAATTCATCGTGAATAACTGAGCACGTGTTAGTGACACGATCATGCGAAGGGTTGATTGTTTACAAACCGAATATTCCTCTAAGAGTTCAACTGTAATAAAAAATTTAGTCATACAACGGGGCCATCACACCAGTTGATTGCGGGAAAAAATGAAATGTGTGATGTGCTAATGTTATTTCTTTCCATGTGAACAGAAACCGTTTCCAAGACTGGCATGATTCTTGTGTGCGGTGAGATCACATCCAAGGCTGTTGTTGATTATCAAACCGTTATTCGTGACACAATCAAGAAAATTGGTTATGATGACTCAAACAAAGGTAAAGTCTGTTATGCAAGTTGAATCGACACTTCTTTGTCTCTATTTGAACTGTTACCATTGCAGGTTGGAATCACTTTACGTTTGTAGTCTCTCTTTGTTTAACTTGACCATATTTATACTAAAATTAAATCTGCTGAGATATTCTTTTATTTTCAGTTGTCAATGATTGTTAACATCTTCACAAATTTTATCTTTTTTGCAAGATGTTTTTGCTGAAGTACACTTGTATGATCGCTTGTTTTTCAGGCTTTGATTACAAGACATGCAATGTGTTAGTTGCCCTTGAACAGCAAAGCCCTGACATTGCCATGGGTGTACACACGGGTAGAAAGGAGGAAGATATTGGTGCTGGTGACCAAGGTCTTATGTTTGGCTATGCCACTGATGAGACAGAGGAACTTATGCCTCTGACAGTAGTCTTGGCTCATAACTTGAACCGAAAGCTTGCAGAGAAGAGGCGTGATGGATCCATGTCCTGGCTGCGACCTGACTCCAAGACCCAAGTCACTGTTGAGTACAAATCTGAAGGAGGTGCAGCCATCCCTCTCAGGGTTCATACCATTGTTATTTCCACCCAACATGAACCAGATATCACTCTGGAAGAACAGAGAAGGCAGCTCAGGGAGAAAATCATTAATGTATGTCGGTGAAAAATTTCAGAAGATAGAGAATTTACTAAGAGCTCCCTGAATTTCATTATTTAAGTATCTAAAGTGTTGATGAAAGTGGCTTGGTTAACTTTAAATTGCCTTTTTAAGTGGCTATTGTTATTGAGGTTGTAATTTTCAAGTTTAAAGTTTACTGATATGCCTCTGGTTTACAGTGTCTTAATCTTGTGTATTGGTTGTGTTATGGAAAAGAAATAACTTTTTACTTTTCTACTGAATCATTTGATGTGGAAATTTAGTTTTTGGAAAAGCTGTGTCTTGTTGATAAATAATGATTAATTTTGGAATGAATGGAAAAACACTTAAAATGTCTGTTGTATATTGACACCACAGTTACACTAGGAAAACTGTGAGCATCATGTGGTTAACATACTTAAAATCTGTTACAGTGATCTTGTTGCAAATGTTGTAATATTTCCTATGTGATAGGAAGCTAGTTATTTGTAAATTTTTTTATGTCTTTGAAAAACAGCGAGAAACTTTTAATATTAAACTTGGCACAGACCAAACATCTGGAAATCAATGGAAAATATATCATAGAAGTAGTGAGCCTCTCTCAGAGAAAAAAATCTGAATTCTTGCTTTCTGCTATGTTTATTTGCAGGAAGTCGTCCCTGCTAAGTATCTTGATGATAGTACTATTTATCATCTTCAACCATCTGGTGCATTTGTGATTGGAGGCCCTCAGGGTGATGCTGGTCTGACGGGAAGAAAGATTATTGTAGACACTTATGGCGGATGGGGTGCACATGGTGGTGGTGCCTTCTCTGGAAAGGACTACACTAAGGTTTGTTACATTTATACAATCCTAAAAAATTCTACAATTAGGTGTGATTTTCTTTCTTCTCAGTGCTATACATTTTGTCGTTCTCCATACCCTCAAGTGGATATTTTAGTGTGTTTACATCACCTGTTAGCTAGATAGTGCATTGACATCATTATCAAAATTCCTCTAATCACTTTGTAGATAATGAGGTTTTGTTTACTGGATGCGAACCTTGCTTCAAAAGCTCTTTCTTGAACAAGTCTTTAATTTTGTTACTTTTTCGATCTTTAAAAAGACATAGAACAATAATTTGTCAGAAAGTGTGTACATGTCTTGTAACCTAACTTGTGTGGCCCTTTTCAGGTTGACAGGTCTGGTGCTTATGCAGCACGATGGATTGCCAAGTCTCTTGTTGCAGCTAAGCTGTGCCGGCGTGCTCTTGTTCAAGTCTCGTATGCCATTGGTATTGCTGAGCCTCTTTCAATCACAGTGTTCTCTTATGGAACTGGCAAGAAGACTGAAGATGAACTCTTGAAAATTGTTAGGGACAACTTTGACCTTCGCCCAGGAATGATTGTCAAGTAAGTTCTGTTTAACTGCTAATCATTTAGGCTCGACTGTTTATTATAAATCTTACTAAAATTTCAAGCACCCTGGGTTAAATGTCATTACTGATAAAATTTTTATAATTGGGACCATTAATACGCTCCTTTTTTTATTTCTTTTAAAACATGGAAGAATTGTAATCCCTTAAAAAGGGTGAAGATCTGGCTATAAAATATACACGTACGTTTGACCTCTTTGCTTTGTTATTTTGATTAATTTTTTTTTTGTTCCATCCTTTAGAGATCTTAAGCTGAAGAATCCCATCTATCAAGATTCATGCACCTATGGTCATTTTAAACCTGGCCCTGGCTTCACGTGGGAAGTTCCTAAGAAGCTAGTTTATTAAACAAATTTGCAATTTTGACACTTGGAAACATGTAGAGGAAAGTGACCCTTGGATTGGACTCAGATGATTCAACCTAAAATTAGATTTTAAAAGCCTCTAAATATAAATACTCCAAAGTAGAAAAACATGAGTTATCACTGTCTTAGTTTACTATATGTATTTTCATTTATTCCAAATGCACAGTGTATCGGGTAATTTGTATTTGCTAGTGTGGCTCTTGTATTCTGCTGTAAAAAGCAATAAGCTTCTTTAAGGAAAAGTAATGTGAAAACAGAAAAGTTAAATATTTTATATTAACAAGAAGAGGGAGCAGTATAGGACCTGTGGCAAAGTACAACCAAACTAAATTATGTTTATTTATTATCTGGTGAACAGTCAGTCTCCCAGCCTGTTGGAGCAACCAAGAAACTTGACAACTGAATGAACACATGGAGATGTCAAGTATTTGTCATTATTGTGTTTTTAATTTTTTTGTTTGTTTCTTGGTTAATTGTATGATGCCGTTGAAGAATGTAATCCAATAAGAATAAAAGGACAAGGAATGGTTATTTCATAAACTTGTGGTCTGTCTTCTTTCCTCTTTAAGTAGTGTGCCCCTTTTAACTTATGATTGAGCCTGTTCAATTCTTTGCTGAGTTCTAAGTAAGCTTATTTTCTACTGGTCAGATTTATTTTTTAAGATCTTGCAATCTTTTAAAAAGGTCATTCCCTTGACCCTCTAACCCCTTATAGTGACTAGCACCTAACTTTTCCTTACAACATCACCCCTGTATTACACATGAAGGTCAAAAAAGTAAAGGAAATGTGCACTAACTAAAGATACCCTTAATTGCGAAACAATTTGCCCTTCTACCTGGAAAAGTATGCAAAAGATGCATTCTGTGAGGTTGGAATGTAAAGGGTTATATGGGCTTGTCCGGGCATTTTATTTTCTTGCCTCAATTTTGAGTTGCAATCCAAAGAAATAGTTTCTGTTTGAGTTGACATTTTTTTTTTCTTTCTTACCATTTTCACTGCATTACCGCAGTAGGGTAGGACTAGAACGGAACATATGCAAACCATGTGAGTAGTCCACCCAATAAATACCACCCATCCCACCCCAGGGGAGGACATCCATCACACAGTAATTTCGTGCATGGGAAATTAACGTCTCCTACCCCTGACCCTGTAGCAGACGGGAGCTCCATTTGTTCATCCCTATCCGATAAGACTAGAATATCTAACCATTTCAGTCTTGATGTCATAGAAAGGTAGCATATTCTTCTCAATTACTTTAAGACCTTGAGTGTTAGTCCGGCCAGGGCTTGAACCCTCGACCTCCCGCACGATAGTCCAGCACTCTATCTATTTCAAGCTAACCATTCCCCAAACTGTAGGGTGAAGGGCAAGGAAGATCCTAACCAGAAGGAAATGCATTAAAATGAATAGGGTTACAGCTAAGGGTCAATGGAAGGGGAGGAGTAGATGAGAAGGATGAACCTCAACCTACAAGGAAAGCACTTACGTAACTGAGTCAAACATAACCTTCTCTGTCTTTCAAATTTTGCTGGAATGAACTTTACTGATCAAAATTTGAGGTTGTATAATCAGACTACTGGTGAAATGGAATCTGTTGTCTTGATGACCTATCTCGCTAAATGGGGAGAAAAGTATTGTGCTGTGACACTAAACAACTCTGGAGTACCAGTGGTTATCTGTCAGAAAACAGGGTAGGGGTGGAAGGGAGAATATGTTGGGAGATGAGGAGCAAGACTTGCAAGATAGTCTAGGGGTTGTTTCTCAAAAGACCTGCACCAAAACCGTGTTTTATTACCACAGTTTCTGGAATAGTCTTGGCTCAAAATCCAATCCAAAGTGTTTTCTCTCCTGACATCCCCACTGCTGAATTTTTAAAACAATTGATACATTAATATTAAGTGTAAACTCAGGTCTTTGGGATATGAAATTACCGGGGTCCCTGGTTAGATTATGCTCTTGGAGACTGGGGTCAGTCTACTATAACCTGATCACTGTTGCTACTTGCAATTTGTGATCTCCATGACTTCTCTCAGTAATTAGAACATTTCTGGCTAAGATTGACAAGAAATCAGTCCTGCAGGTCAATATTCTTTGCAAGTGGTCACACTTCATGCCTCACCAATCTCTGCAAATAGATTTCTCTTGAAACTAGACTGTTACTAACATGAAAGCCATGCAAAATTTGGCAGAGACAGCCTTGAGAACAGGCTTGTTTCTTTTTTTGCACACCTTCCTCTCCATGCAAGCGACTTGAATGCACACACCGCTTGTTTCTTTTTTTGCTCGCCTTCCTCTCCATGCAAGCGACTTGAATGCACACACAGCTTGTTTCTTTTTTTGCACGGCTTCCTCTCCATGCAAGCGACTTGAATGCACACACAGCTTGTTTCTTTTTTTGCTCGCCTTCCTCTCCATGCAAGAAACTTGAATGCACACACCGCTCCCCTCCCCCAAAAAGAAGTGCATTCCTGCAAGCTGTAGTCATTTGGTAGGAATAATAAAGCAGATGAACTCTGCACCATCATCCTGACATGTTATTCAAGCAAACCACTGAAAGTGCTTCATTTTTTAAAATTTCCTTTACTTGAAAAGAGGATGCTATCATCACTGAAAATAACCAACATTTATTATTAACTATATCAAAACTTTACATTATCTATCTTTGACAATTTAGTTGCAATTTTTCAGTGCAATGTTGAGCAGTCTTTCATTAAAGATCATTATAAAACTAACATCAATCCATATTTCACTACTTCTGTCTATAAAACAGTTCACAAGAAAGAAAAAAAGCATTTAGTGCAGCACATCTACAAGAGGAACTGTCCATCAAGATTTATCCTATCAATTTTATGTGTTATACTTAACAATAATACACGAGTTTATTTCTTTTGAGGGAGAGTAAAATAAAATATGTTACTTGGCAGCTAGTGATGAAATCATGATCTAAAATATGAACTTTACTGAAGGAATGTTTCTTGTAATACAATGAGCTAGCATATGGTTACTTTCAATTTTAAAAATATAAGTTGTGTTGTGGATATGAATCAAGAAAGTTGTTTGAGAGGTAAACCATTTGAATTTCTATAAAACTTTCACAAGTAACAGCATAAACTAAATAACTAAATCCTTGAGATGACTGTACATAGCACTTAATTAAACTATATGAAAAAGAAAGGTTATCATACATGTGACACAAAAGTTATGATTCAGAAAATTTTTGGTTATGTACGCAAAATGCATCATATTCTCTGTCAGTTTATTTTTCTAGTTTCAGCCTTAAAGGTATTTAAATTTTAATTTTTTCCAAAGACTTAACTTGCAGGGAACTCTTAATTTTGTGGAAAACAAAATAAGTTTTCACTGACTGATCAATTTGAGGATAGTCAATCATATTAGTTCCCATTAAGAATTGAAATGAAGTCCACAGCATTTTAATCCTGTTGAGAATTTGAAAACATAGTCTGACTGAAAATAAACTACAAAAAGAAATTGATTCTCAATCATACACCAAATCCTTTAAAAATACTTAGTTAAATGAAAAGATGAAGTGATAAGGAGACATATCATCAAAAACAAAGCACTCCCATAAAGAATTGTATCAGAAACACACAGAACCCTGCTATTAATTTCAATTTATGATTCTGAAACCTTCCTTCACACTTTCTCAGGATTTGTCTTTTAATGTAAAAATGAGTTTTTTGACATGTATAAAGTACAAAAATACACTACATTAACACCAAGCAATACCTTTGAGTATGTTTGAAAAGTCAACTCTAGCAAAACAATCTACACGTCTTTGTTCATCCAAATAAACACATGTACAAAACATATCCTTAAATTGATGAAAGATTCATACACGACTCTGAATACATGGACATGTTCACCACCCTGCACTTAAATAACAGAAAGTCTGAGAATTAGCATCACACTGGCCTTTTCACTCAAACTGCAGTATATCATCATCAAAACAGCTATCTACAAGTAGGAACAAAGAAAACAGATCAATATCCCCTTTTATTACACGACTCGGGCAGTCAGAGGGCCAATAACTAAAATCAACCAATCAAAATGATCTATTGCCAGTCAATATTCTCTCAGTATTGGACAGGGCACTGTCCCGAATGATACCGCACTTGTGTCCCTTTGAACTTCAGTCGTATAATAAATCTCTTATTAACCAAGCTTGCTCGGGACCGTACTGGAAGAATATCGGCCCTCAGTCTTTTTTTGTACACACCTCGCTGCACTCGGTCCGTACTGTCAAGACCTCAGGCCAATATTCTCCCAGTATGGCCCTTGTGCTTGGTCAATAAGATATATATCAAACATTTAAGTCATGACCTTGCTAAAGCCTCTGAAACTATGTACAGTGTTTCCTAGGAGGTTCACTTCATGATTGACTGTAGTATAAGAAGACACATGTTCAAAATTGAATCTACAACCTCCTAAGCTTGTATGTTATTGAAATGTGTAGCACTACTGGGATTATCTTAAATTGCTCTAACTGTAATTACACATAAAATTAATCTAATGGTATCTGTTAATAACACTGATTGCATATCAAATAAAGAAACAGTGCTAACATTCAGTTTGCAATAACATAAACTGCATTCAAGTACCTAAAGAAAACTCTCCAGCTATGGAAAATAAATGACAGACAGAACTGAGAATAGATATTTAGATATTAAGACTAAACTTCATCTGAAACAACTCTTTGCAATTTGACTTAAAACTTATGTTGACATTCAGCATGATACATGTATAAGTGAATGCAGAAATGAAACAATTAGCAATTAATTTTTTTGGACTTAAATTTTACATTTTTCCACCATGAAAATTACTGATTTAAGCTTCTTAGCTTCCTGCCATAAACTAAAGAAGATTATTAGGTAACACCAAATGTGTTACCATGAAAAGCTAAGTTTGCCCTAACACCAAATCAGAGTTTTTACAAATATACACTACCAAAACATTTTGTCACACAAAGTGAAAGACAACTAAACTTTATCCTTGTTTGTGAGTTTTTCTATAAGTTCCTGAAGTGGTGCAAGCTCTCTTTTGTCAACAAGACCAAACTCTTGAACAAAGAACATGAAATGCTTGAAGGAAGTGTTTAGATGCGCCTCTTCACCAAGTCCTACAATATGGAGGAAGTGTTGGTGGTATATGTGTGCATACACCCTGAACAGTCGTTTGAGGATTGTCTTGGCAATGGACAAAAAGTTCTTTGGGAATGGAACACCTGTTGTGAAAGAAGAAACAAATTTCAAGGAAAGCAAAGAAGGAGCAGTGGCCGTGGATAGACAAAGAAACCTGGTTGAGTTCATGAATGGATTTAATCCTTTCTTTGAGGATATCCATATTTCAAAATGCATCATCAGAGCTATGAACCATTATATACATACTAAGATTATCAGTTGAGTGAGATACACAACAAGTTTGGTGACTTAGTTTTGACCATAAAATAATGGTATTGTCAGGAGCAACTTTCCTCGTTTCCAATGGTAACTCAATTAGCCATGTTTGTCAAGATTCTAATATCAAAATGTGGTCACCAAACTACTCTTACGCCCCACAAACTGAAAATCATAATAACCTTGTAAGAAAACTGTCTTCAAATCTGAATAATGAGGATGCTTGTCACATTTAAAGATAAGGAGAGACTTGCCAAAAAGTTCTCAGTACCTCAGTTAATTTACCGTTCAACCTCACAAACCAAAATGGGTCACATGAAACCCAGGTTCTTTTTTTTCTAACATTACTACAATCGCTGCTATTAAAACAAAGTTACTATGTCTTACCTATTTTTGAAGGAAAGAGGGTCTCATCATCTAGCTGATCCTGAACCCATGTCATAAGGTAATCAATGTATTTTGGAGCTGAACATTTAATCGGTTTTTTGATTGTTGTTCCATCTGCCCAATGGTATTCATACCTAAAAGGTTAAAAGGAAACAAAACAACTCTCTGAAAGCAGTATGATAAGTATCTGAAAAGTGGAATCCTCAAAAGGAAATAGTATAGAGGTAAACCTCTGAAATCTGTAACTATTTTCTTTACTTTCTGTTATGAAGATTACTGTAAAAAGATGCGAGGCCAGCAGATTGCAATCTATCATACAATAATACTTGTCCACTCCACCTGGTACAGAGGACAATGGACTGCATTTGGCAGTACTTATATGGTTTTCTTGCCAAGGTTTGTACACATACCCTTGCACAAAATCAAAAACATTTTCCAGACTAATTCTTCACCATTTTTAGCTATTTATCACACTTTCCATTGTGAGTAAATTCAAAATGCATGGGCCTAATAGTGGTTATTTAGAGGTTTTCAAACAATTGAAATTGCTTCAACTGAGCTCATATTATTTTAGTGCAAAGAAGAGAAAATTGTTCTTTGTTTTTTTTTTTTTTTAGTTTTTACACAATTCAATTTCTCTTCTGATGAGTATTCTTGGGGTCAGTGAAAAACATGCACTTAAGTTATCGCTTTGGCTCAAACTTGGACATACAGCAGTAACATCGTGATATTTTGGAAAAGGAACAAAACAGAAATTAAGTCAATAATTATATGATTATCACTCTTAATGTGTACACTCACTTTGGACCAGCAGACATGACAGCACAAGACTCGACAGTACAGAACTCTGTTATCGTTCCATATAACATATTGATTTGATTGAAGAAATCCACAGCTAAGTTAAAAGTGAAAGTAGGTGATTACTGACTTGAAACTGAGATACATCAACTCTGATGTGGAAGAAAAAACAAGCAAAACGCCAAAGAAGTAACATATCAAATTTCTGTGGGAATAAACATCGCAAATGTTTTAAAAATACAAACAGCGAACAAGAATTAATGACATATAACTTACTATTTACAGCCACCCATTCGTTAAGGTCTTCTCCTTCAGGTAACATAACCGCAAGACGAAGGTTTCCGCTTCCAAGAGTTGCGGCGGCGTGTTTCATCAAATCATATTGGTGAGTCCCTTCGGGAATGTTTTTCTTGGGTTTAAAGGTTTTTGTCGAACGGCCACCGCTAAAAAATCAACGAATATCATCCTTAGCTAAATAGTTTAGTTCACTTCACTGTTGGACGTATCCTCAATTTATATACCCACATACAAGAAAACTTTGCTCTGATACTATCGATAATCGAAGAATATTTTCTGTACTGCTGCCAAAAACAAAGATTGTGATGCCTAAGTCATTATGAAATCATTGAAACTCACAATAGGAAGCTCATCCTGTTTGTAAATCAGCGTAAAACTTCCAATATTTATTACGCAGTGAACCTCTGTGCAAGTCAAAATGGCGACCTTCAAAGGATGCCTCGTTTTCGCGATTGCTTGGTGTGAATCACAGCGATGATGTCATCACATCAAGGACATTCCAGAAGGTCAACATATGCTTTAGCAATTAACAAATTTTTGGTACTCATTAACAAAAATTATCCTAGCTTTCAGAACCTGTGAGACCAGTAACTGGCTTTAGCACGGAATCTCTCAAGTCTGTTCTACATATTATTATCCTTGAGTTCCTAAAATGCGCACCTTTATTCAGATTTTGAGATTTCATTTCAGTTGTGGTTGAAATTCTATTTCCGGGTTACGAAGTCTTTGTCCAATGTCAATCCCATGACAACATCATCAAGTCCAAATATACAAAGTACATAGAAACTGAGTACTCGTTCATGAAAAACAAACTCGCGACCTTCGAATGAAAACTCCCTGAAAATCTTGAATGGAAATAAATTTCATTGATACGGATTCACTCTAAAGTAAGAATTAATTGATTCTCGTGGAAGTCTTGTCTTTTGATATAAATGCCGGTTGTCATCAAAATCTGTTTCGATTTGAAGCAATTTAACTATTAGGAGACCAACAGATCAAGTGAACAAAGGGGAAAGCAAGGGGCACTTGTTCCTCGATTTTTCGTTCCAATGATCTACTTGCTACGATAATCGATGTGCCCTGGGAACGAGAGTTGCGTATGTTCGTCTGGTGGCTTGCAACCAATCTCTAGAGACACAGGTAACAATGGTGAAAGGAACAGGGATGGTGGACGAACAAAAGAAGCTAATGAAATATCTCTTTCTACTGCGAGGATCGTGCATCATACGGAAATATCTCTTGTTTACGTCCACCGACAGGGCAGCAATGACGTAACGTGCAAACCACCTATGAAGTGCAAACAATATCACGGAAACAAGTCATGTAGTATTTAATCCTCGAGAGTATGAAGTGCATAATGACTGTTCCTCAGCTGAAACACATGGTGTTACACTCAAATGAAAATGTTGGGGCCTGAAATTCCTCTTCAGTCCAATGAATACCTTAAAATGTGGGGAAACCCACGAGCGACCATAAGCGGTTACAAAATAAATTAAATAACCTTTCTAGCGGAAGAATTCATAGGAAATGCACCCTTCCTTCACTGTAAGGGTAAGTAAACCTTTACTAAAGTGTCGATGTGTTTAGCCTAGATGGACTAATTGGGGACACCAATAAAATAGCAACGCTAATGTACAATTTGAAACACTGTTTCCTTCAATAATTCCCTCTGCGGTTTCTGCTTCAGCTTAAAAAAGGTGTTTTGCGTTGAAGTTCTTGATGCTCTCTCACTGCTCATTGACGATGGAGTTCGACGATGTAGTTCTACACTCAAGTGAGGCTTACCACTGTCTGGACAAAGAAATTTGAAAATAATGAACCCTTTACACCCCAACATTACTATGCTTATTCTCCCCACTGTTCTCTTTACATTTCTCTTAGGTACTTAAAAGGAGAATTTGTTTAACTATCAAGAGACTTATATGAGAACGATCCAAGAGACTCTTAGTTGGCGATTATTTAATTTTTTTTCTTGTATTCAAAGGTGATACTATGATACTGCAAGGAGAAATTTGAAAACCAGTTATTCTTAGGGGTTAAAGGGCTAACACTAGCTAAGGGAGAAAATAGGATTTCCCGTGGACTGAAACAACGGGCCGGTTAATTTTTATCGAGGTCACCCTAACTACGGGTTAAAGCAATCAGTGGGGCTCTGGCTTTCTTTACAAGAGGGTTGATTTAATTAAATAAATGTCCTTCCGCTGTTAGCATTCGGCCTTGTGACATTGTTCCCAACAATAAATGAGTAGATAACAGATTCAGCGAAATTGAAGGTTGTTTAGGACGCGGCTTTGTTAAAACGAAGGCTAAACTTTGTTTAAATAACCGGCGCAAGGGGTTCCTGACATAAACAAAAAAACAGAATGGCTCTTTGTGTGACTTTCTGAAGGTCTTCCTGCTTAGGGGAGAATTTACGTTTCGGGCATCCCAACCAAAGTATTTCGATGTTAATTTTGGTTGTTTTGGACGCTCCACCTGGCTTTCTTGCAAGTTCTACATTATTTTTTCGAAATACACAACCAGTAATTTCAGTTATGGTGACGAGCTACTGTCAACCAAAAGGTGCAACAACAATTCAGAGGGTTACCAAAGCTCACAGTGCAGACGCCTTATCAGGGCGAGTTCACGCTAAGGAGCGCGCGATAGTTTGTTCAGCCGACCACGTTTGATTTGGAGTTTGAGTCGACGATGAGGGAGGTGGAGGAAAAGGCAAAAATATACTTACTCCCCTACCCTTACCCCCTTCCTTGTTTTTTTTCACTGTCGCTCACCCCCTTGGTAAACATTTCTTTCATTCCCCAGCCTTCCCCTTCAATTAAAGTCAAAGATGACGGCCATAATTTTCGCTTAGAAAATACTGAGCACTCACTCGAAAAAATTACGGTAACCAGGTCTGGTGGATTACAAGTGGAAACGGAAGAGTTGCGCAAATAGCACTGCTGTAAATAAATCGATTTATTACGAACCCATATGGGTCCCAGAAAGTTGAAAAAAAAGTTCACACATACTTTTATTAACATTACTTTCCTTGCACTAAATGAAAACCTGATAAATAGCTTCAATATGTTGAGAAACTCATGGCAAGTTCCTTCCTTTTTCTCATACACGGCAAAGGTTTATATGAAGTTACTACAGTCAGTACATACGTGTATATATTTTAGAACAAATACGATTTGAAAGGCATATCTTGGATAAAAAGGAAAGAGTGCCTTTCACAAAACATGACAAGCTAGCTACTTTGTAGAACTGAACGTTACGTAAAGTAAGGGGAAAAAAGTAATGTTCATGGTATGAAAATCAGTGACAAGCAACTTAAAGCTTGTAAAATAATATACAGGGATCTAACACGACACAAGGGTTACATATGCAAATGTCCTTTGTATGTCATCGTAGTTAAAAAAGAAAAAAATCACTGATATCCAGGATAAGACACCATGCCTGGGTTGGCTGTGGCTTGGGGCTCCTGCTTAATTTGAGTCTGCATGCCACCAAAGAATGATCCTCCAGCTGATGCCCCATATGCTGAGCTGTCTGTATATGCCGTCTGTTGCTGTTGTTGTTGTTGCTGCTGCTGCTGCTGCTGCTGCTGCTGATTAAAAGGAGTGTTCTGTTGAGCAGGATTGCTAAAGGCTGCCGGAGTTGCATAACTGGCTGTGTTCATTGCTGTGTTCATAGCTGTATTCATGCCAGTGTTCATGCCAGTGTTCATGCCAGTGTTCATGCCAGTGTTCATTGCTGTATTCATCCCGGTGTTCATTGCTGATGACATCTGCCCTCCATAACCTGATGCACCATAGTTAGTACTCTGCCCATAGTTAGACTGTGAGGCAAAGTTTCCACTGCTGGGAGCAGAACCAAACCCAGCAGAGGCAGTGTTACCAAAGGTGTTGCCTTGGTTGCCAAAATTCCCACTGCCACCACCTTGCAACTGATTGCCAAAGCCGCCTTGCTGTTGCTGCTGCTGGTTGTTGAAGCCAGTGTTCTGGTTTCCTTGGCCACCAAATCCTCCCATGTTACCTTGGTTGTTAAAGCTATTTCCACCACCACCACCACCACCACCAAAGTTGTTAAAGTTGCCGCCATCATTAAAATTTCCTCCTCCACCGCCAAAATTTCCTCCTCCAAAGTTATCTCCTCTGAAGTTACCACCTATTGACAAGATAGGAAAGTTAGTTTTAACATACTGTTTAAGAAATTATAGATAAACTTCTTTAAAGTAATTGGACATAGGAGGATGATGCTCTAAAGCAGTCAAGTCCGCCTTTCAGACTATTTGCTCCCACTGCCCGAGTTTGTACTGGTTTAAAATGCATTTCTGGATTTTGTTCTAGCACCCTATCCTTGTATTCTACAAGAACTGACTAGGGGTATTTATTGCTGTTCTAGAATACATTACAGGGCATAAATAACCTTTTTTCAAGTAGCCCTTGGCTCTTAAATATTTTAAAGTGATTGCCAATTAAAAAAAATTGGTCACCACTTTAAAACACATTGTACTAGATAGTGTCCAAAATTATGAAAGTGAATGGATGCTTGTCAACAATTAAAATCAACGAATCTTTATGGCCTTCCCTTTGAATCATGGATAACTTGCTCCTAAATCTTACATTCCCCAAAAATTACCCAGGCCCCAGCTCATGGAACAAGCTCATTATCTTAAACATTTAAACACATTCAATACCACCATCAAAACTAGTTGACACATTATGTTTGAGGAGTGCTAATTATGTGAAGAATAACAAGTGTGTTTCTACCACACACTAAATCATAAACAGATCCCCTTCCAAATTCAATGTTGGCTAAAAGTCCATGGAATCATGATACAACATTGTTTGGGAGAAGGGGCAAAATGGTTAACTCAATGTGGGTGAAAGAGATAAACTTGAGGTAATAGGGGGTTGAAAAGATGGGTGGAAATTATTTCTTACAATTATAGTTGCTCTTTGTTTCCTTCTTACTTGTTCTTTATCATGTGGAAAAGCCTCTTATACCACAAACATATCAAATGAAGATTTACCACATGAACTTGATGGCCTGCACAGCCCATGACAACGACCACAGTTTGTGCAGCCATCAGAATGTACGTCAAAAGTACATTTCAAGAACGCACTTGTTACAAGAAGGAATACAAACAGAGCATTCTGCAAGCCCTTTAATACAATCAACTAATAAACTGATCAGAAGACTTTTACAACCAATGGGTATTTAAAATAAATGTCTTGGCTTCTTAATTGAAAAAAAGAAATCTAGAAGTACCTCTTTATCCAGAACCTTCTAATGGTGTTTTGAAAACACTGTTATTGATCATTAATTTGATGACACTTCCAAAAAACAGAAAACTGAACCTTATCAGAATATCTTATTACCTTAATTTCATAACCAAGGAAAAAATCATTTTAAAACTCTTTTTTCAGGCCACAAAATGCTTCCTATTTCAAACACAGCTTTAAGATTGGTGTTTGCTTCCTTTGCTCTAAAGAGGACACCAGGATGGGTCTTATAAGAAACTTAAATTTAAAAAAATCCAAGATGCAATCATTGAACATGTATGTGCTGCTTTTTGGAATTGAAACAAACTTATCAACTTGAAGGAAGTTTGCTGCAGATCTATCATTAGGAATCCTAACAATCACCAACTCTCCAAGTAATGCATGCTGAAGCAATCTAGTTGCCACTTTGGCAAATAATTTTCAGGATTTGGTCCCCAAAGTGAAAAAGTTAGTTGCATTGGTGCCTGTACTAGGTGCAAGTTTATGCCCTGCATAACTCTTTATCCCTTTATCCCATTATCCCATTATTCCACTATTCCATTGCATAACTCATTATCCCATTGGAGTGACTAACATTAATTTCTTCTTGAAGTACCACTCCCAAAACAAAAAAAGGCTTCAAGAATAGAGGAAGCAATTATAAACTAAAGAAGCTCTTGACTATTATACATATTCTCCTTGTCAGTGAGATGGCAGGTGAAAGGAGAACAGTAAGGAGACTATTTGTTTTTATGCCAAGATGATAAGGGTTAAAACATGTATACAAATCAAGAAACTGTACTTACCACCTCCACCACCATGTCCACCACCAAAGTTGTGCCCTCCTCCTGAGCCACCCCACCCCTGGCTGTTTCCACTCTCAGGATTGGACCGCAAGAACAGCTCTATGTAACGATGACCTGAAAATAAGGCATGGTAATGAATTATGAGAATCAAAATCACTTCAATTTTCTTGAATGTATACAAGTGCTTATTTCAATGATGTAATGTTGATCATAAAGTGTTGCTTGCTACCAATTTTGCCCACCAAAAGCGACAAAGTTTAACCATGATTTTATTTTGAAACCTTAGTTCAACAACAATAACTTTCATCAAAGATTAATTCTTTGATCATTAGGAGGAAATAAAACTTCCTACCCATTGATGATTTGTTTTTCAACATAGCCGCTTGTGCATCTTCATGTGTTGCAAAGTCCACATCCACTTGCCCATTGAAAGAACCATTGTCATATTCCATCCATACACTAACAGGGTTAAGAGGCATAAAGAACTGTTTAACATCACTCTCCTTGGCAGCATATGGCAGTCCTCGCATGTGAACAGTGTGACCAGTGCTTGACATCATTCCAAAGTTACCACCTCCTCCACCACCCCTTCCATGACGAAATCCACCTCTGCCTGATCCTCTGCCTCCACGGCCACTTCGACTTCCTCCCCCGCGTCCACCTCCATATCCATTGAAGTCACCACCATAACCACCACCAAAGACTGGACCTCCAAGGTTACCTCTTCCCCTGTATCTGTATGGTAAAGAACTTTTTTAACCTTTTCACTCCCAATATCTCCTCAATTCTCTGCACTGTTTACTGTACATACCTTACAATTTAAAATGCAAGAGTTTGGTCTGAAATCAGTTGACATCCCCATGTTCACATTTTCTTACTTCTCTCAAATTTTCCACTCAAAAATATTTTAAGATTGTAAGGAGAAAGTCCTTCTTTTGGTCACTCCTGGAAGTGAAAACTCTCTCCAAAACATGTTTACAGGTAAGGCTAGGTGCTTCCTGAAACCCCTACCCAAATTTAGAGAATAAAATGAGATTTTACTCTCATCTGTTTTACATCAGCCAGAAAAATTATATTGGACCCAACACAACTGAGGAGTCAGAGGTCAGAAGTTCATCAAAATGCCTTACAATTCCTTCAAAATAAGAGATAACTGATGGTAGAAGTGACTTTTAACGTGTCCAAAAAAATCAATTGGTAATATATTTTTATGGAAATCCATACTTTGTATTTGCATTTCAAACGAGAAAGTGAAGAGAAAGACCAGTTAAATACATGTAGCTTGCCCTACACTGAAAAGAGGAAAATTACTGGAGTCTTTAGGGAGTCCCTGACATCATACTTCTTGATTTAATGCAACAGACCTTTGACTGGAATTGTTTGAAGTGACACCTTAACTATCTCACATTAATTACCTTCTTTCATTTCCACCTCCACCAAACCTTCCTCGTCCCCCACCAAAGCCTCCTGATCGGTCATAGGGTCCAGGTCTGGTTGACATCAAAGGTTTAAGTTTTGGGGCAGATACGTATTTGATATCTGTTTTTTTGCTTTTAAATATCTCAATGTATCTAGAAAAAGAGTTAAGCAGATATAGATTAGGGCATGTTCATTTAGTTGCAAGGAAATCATGTGTAATAGTAGCTACATGTACACAAGACAGATGTAAGTGCATGAAAGCTTTTCCTGCCGATTAAACCAATCACTGTAGGTAAAGGCTTACTAGCTAACAAGTTAATAGTAAAAAATGGAATATATAATGACTGACTGACAACATCTGTTTTTAAATAATTTAGAAATTGCCACATAACTTTGCATATTTATCCCTGACCCTTAACATAAATTCAGTCAGGTAGCTTCTGAGTCACTGCAACAACTAATCTGTTTAATTAAATTAGGACTGGAAAAAAAGCAGTTGAAACTTTGTGAACATGCAATTCAATTCAACCAAAACCATAAGAATATTCAGGAAATAAAAAATGCTACACTACAAGGCCCAATATCGCAAAAAACTGACAAAATGCTACATCAAGTATTAATAGTAGATTCTGTAAATAGTAACATGCAGAAATTAAACCGTGGGTGATTGAAAATGTGTGTATCACAGTTAGATATCCTTAAGTCTGCACAGCACATACATGTTTATAACATTCATTACAAATAAAAACCACACAAAAAAAATCGACTGTAAACTTGCTAAGAATTATGCTACAAAGTAGAACTACTGGTACTCTTAGTAGCAACAAACATTTTCAACGACACTTAAAAATCATTCCAACATGAAGATGATATGGCAAAAGTAGCAGACCATCATGGATTTAATTTGGATATATCAACAAAGTTAAAATGGTAAATGGGCCACCGTAATGATTACAAAAGCTGATGTTTCGAGCGTTAGCCCTTCACCGGAGCGATTTATGGATTTATCCTAATAAACCTGCCCCAAAAACTGACTGATTGAATATGAACAAAAAAGTCTTTTGGTCCTCAATAAAGTACTTGTGATCTTCAACTTCAAGAATTTACATTCCCTAATTTTTAAATCTCAAGTAACCACAAATTCCATATCAGGAGGACAATGCCATTCAAATTATAGATAACAGTGTAGGAAATAAAAGACAAAAAACAAACATCAACAACATCATCAGCATTGTTATCAGCCTTGATTAGTGAAATTCATAAATACACACAGAATACAGATCAGAATACCTACCTAGCAATGTTTCACAGTGCAATTTTATGCAGAATTAAAGAAATACATTTGTAGTTAGAGAATACCAAATGGTTTTATGTCGGAGAATGTCAGACAGTTCTATATCACATGAATTACTCTTAGGTGCATCCAGTAAAAATGATACACTATATAAATTTAAGAAATAAATTTGCACTGTGAAACACATGACAAACAAGTACTGTACAAAACCAACCAACCAACCAGAATAACAGTAAATAGAGAGTTGTGCCCATGGTCGCATTCAGACCCACCGCACCATAACTATCCCCACCTGTGCCCTATTGTCTCTTTGTTTTTTTTCAGAGCCTGCTGAGCTATATCAGGAGTAGCAAATTCCACAAAAGCATCCCCCGTGGTCTTCCCGTCCTCGTCAAGAGTGATTGTTATCCCATTGGGAACTATCTCCAGCCCTTTGAATTCCAGTAGAGAGCAAAGCATGTAAACCAACAACTATTACATACACCCAGTTACTTATGCAAGAGTTCCTACAGACAACTTGGAAATGGTGTTGATGAAAGCAGACAATTAATGGCAAGATTTGTTTCATTCCAAACAAGGTAAAAAATACAAAAGTTGGTCATTCTTAGCATTTCTGATAAGAGGATACCCAAACAAACTTGAGAATTTCACATATGGAAATATTTAATCCCATATTAACCTCCCTTCTCTAAAGCACTGAGGCAGAGGAAAAAATGCCTGCTTTCATCACTATGTTTTCAAATCAAAAGGCCTGATAAACAAAAAAGGGAAACAAAAAGTAAGCTTATAGGATTTCTACCTCTAAATCTTTGAACCCAAATCTCAACATGCAAATTAGTTTTTTCTGAATGATTTCTTCCATGCAACTCATAAAGATGAAATAAACAATTTTTAATATAAGAGAAAAATCGAGTTTCCAGATGACTCATAAAGTTTTATATATATATATATATATATATATATAGATATCTGCAGACAGTACTGTTTTGGCCTTCTGGGCCTCATCAGTGCAGTGCTGAAGCTAGGATGGGGGACAACCGATATGGTTACCCAAAACGATCCCACATTTGTGGTATCGTCTAATATAGAGCACATATATTTGCTGGCTAGTGATTGTTCTGGCTCTGTAGCATAGTAAAGAAAACATAAATTTCCATTTTTTTCAGGGAACATAATAAAGAAAACAAAAATTTGCTTTTGTTTCAGGGAAAAACAAATTTAATCATACAGTTCCACCCCAGCCTATTCAAATTATATCAAACTCGAGACCAGTGGGTTCAAATAAATATACTACACCTTACTTGAGACACATACTAAAAACACTGCTTGGACACAGTGGTCACATTGGGTGTAGAATTCAGTGCAATAACTCAACAAAGATGATACAAAGTGTACAGGAAGGGAATTCTTCTTTTTGGAGAACTTTTGGCCATAACAGGTCCTTGAATAGTTAACGTTCAAACATACAATTTGAGGATAAAACTCTGGTAAATAAAAGACCAGAAAAATCCTGAAATACCCTGCTAAACATCCCTTTTCATAACTCTTTGCTGATGTAGGAAGGAAAAAAATTAACGAATATGTTGAACCACAGCAAAATGAAATAATCATAAAAGTTTCCAATTTCAAATATTTCAAGTTTCCAAGCTCTTCAATAGTGTCAGTAAAAATTCAAAATCTTGTGAAATTGTTTTCCTAAACCTTCAAATTCCTTTATATAATGCTAATGCTTTTACTGATTAATGAAGTTTTAAAACCATAAAAAACTGCATTCCCCAAAGATGCATTCTATGGAAAGTCAAAATATTCATGTAGTTAATTTGAATTTTCAATCACTTTAGCAGCCACTTTCAAAAAAAAGCATAGCTTGTTTTAATTTTATTAATACACTTAACATTGAGGTACAACCCAATGTGACCACAAGAAAGAAGAAAACATCATAAAGAATATCAATAAACAAAAAAAGAAAGGTATTTTACCTGAAAAGAAGTGAGCAATCTCCTCTTTCGAGCAATTATAAGGCAGTCCTCTGAGTCGCAAAACAGTTTCATGACTTTGATCAGGAGGTTGTCCCATTCTCTTACATGTGAACTCCATTTCACCATTCTTACACTCAAACACCTCAACATACCTCTTGCCGATAAAGTTGTTACGTTTGCTCAAAGCTCTGTGGAAGGAGAAAAAAATGCATCAGTCAGATCATACTGAATCATGGCCTTCCTGTAACAAATTTTTATTTCAATAACGCCCAGCCAAATAGCCATGATTCCTTGACCAGGGTTAAAGATCAAAAGTTCTAACTTGAGACAATTTTGACATGATACATTAACTTGTTTATTGTTGTGTCTTCCTGTTGTTGTTGTCATTGTTTTTTTTTTCCTGTTCTTTATCAGCCAAACTTTTCCTGGAAAGGATACCACCTGAACAGATTACGAGTCTCATAGTTACCAATGCCATGCTGAGCTCTCTTTTTCAAATCTAGTAGGACTTTCATCATAAATGAGTCAACAGAAACTGCCTCCATAATGCTTATTTAAAATCATCTCCAGTGAGATATCAAGACCAAGAGTCACTTACAGCCTTTCAAAACAGATTAACTATTCCCCGGCATTTCTTATCGGCCAATATTGTTAGAAGAGAATCTAATCAGTTCAACCCACTTTCAAAACAGCACAGCTTACATTATTCTGCATGTCTTTTTTCTTTACTTACTTTTCCATATCTTCAAGAGATACAAGCTCTACAAAACATTCACCACTTGGACGTCCATCAGAACTGTAGGTGAAGTGAATACCATTTTTTGGGCCATCTCTAATGTTGCAACCTAAAAAACAAATTATAGGGTAAGTTGATGTGACAATTTTCTATACCACCAAAATTTGGAAACCTATTCCAACTTTTTAGATTTGGATACATTCTTGAGGTCTTGTGATAACAATAGCCTTTGCCCAGAAGCTTTCCTCCTAATTTACCTGCAATACACTAAATTAACTCTCACCTGAGAAAAATGTTGCAACATCATCTTCAGTTGCTGACCAAGGCAGCCCACGGGCACGGACAATAAATTGCTCTCTTGGTTCAGGGTTCATGTTGTCTGAATCTCCCTGCATGTCAAGACAAATTACTTGATGAAACACAAGAATCTTTTTTTTCCCTTGTTCTAGCCTTAGGGTAATTTTGCTTTAATCAAATACAACTAGTACATACTTCTACTCAAGATATTCCCTACGGTTACAGGGTTCTCATTAAGTGCCAGCAGCCGGCTAAAAAACCGGCTACTTTAAATTTAGAGCCGCCTACTTTTCGGTGATAAGCTTGCCTCCTTATTTTGTATCTGCACGTAGATTTCAAGGTTAAAAGTCGTGTGAGTCGAACGAGTAATACTTGAAAGCTGTTTTCAGCAGCAAAACGTATTACGCAATGCCAATGCGTGCCTCCTACCTTCTGCAAAATTCCACTGACCGGTGTTTGTTGTCAACAAGTGCGGTGTGACGTTCGGCATGTTAGAAGAAGGCAGGAATTCTTATTATGTAATTAATTATAGAGTACCCATGAGCAAAAGAAAACCCACTTCAAGCCAGCCTGGAATAGATCGATATTTCTGTAAATCACGAAGAACAGAGAGCCAAGTGGATGAAGGTGAAAAAACAGCCAGCGATAGCGATCGGCAAACACCAGCGATTCCCACAACGAGCAATTTAGCAGCACGTGTTGATGAAAATGAGAAAACAGCCGGTGATGTGGGCGATCGGCAAACACCAGCGATTCCCCCGACGAGTGATTCAGTGGCACGTGTTGATGAAAGTGAGAAAACCGCCAATAACAGCGATTGACAAACACCAGCGATTCCCACTACAAGTAATTCAGCAGCATGTGTTGATGAAGGAGACAAAACAGCCGAAAGCACAAACATCCATCCTCTGTTGTCACAGGTACAGTGTGAAGCGTTGATTAAAGAGTTTTTCACTCAAGGTAAACTTCACAACTACTATCCCTGTTTCAAAAAATGTTCAAAACTCACTGAGCAGGAATTGCAAAGAATCAAGCCTAAGAAGTTTAACCATGACTGGGTGGAAAAAATCGACAACTGGTGGCTTCGCTATGTCAAGGGGGAAGGAATGTTTTGTATCATTTGTAAAAAACATGGAGTTACAAATCCCCAGAACAAAACTTACAAATTTTCTGGAGTAGCATCTGACCGATTTAAGTCAGATGCTATTGAAACGCACAGGAAGTCAGGGCGTCATAAGAGTGCTTTAGAAGCAGAGATGATCTTAAGAATGTCTGTTTTCCACAAAGAGTTTGTTGAGAAAAAAGAAACCAAAATATCAGTCTTAGAGAAAGCCTTTTCAACAGCTTATTTTGTAATGAAAGAGTACTTGCCAAACAGAAAATTCTTCCCACTTATTAATTTTATAACAAATGTGATAGGGGTGGCTGAAATCAAATACTTTCAACATAGATCTGAAGGGTCTTTGACTGAAATCTTCTTGACAATTGGAAATGCTGTAAAAGAACTTACTTTGAAGAAGGTTAGAGCAGCAAGCTGTTTTGAATTAATGACTGATGAGAAGACAGATGTTAGTGTCACCTCTCAGGTGACACTAGCATCAAATAACTTTTGTCCAGTATTTTTGCACTCAAAGTGAAACAGTCGAGACAAGTTTTCTTTCTGCCCAGAATGTGCTGAAAGAACATGATGCAGCTACCGCACAGGAAATCTATGACTTGCTCAAAGAGGAGCTTCTCTCACCACAGTTAGGCATAAAAAATTTGATGGGGCTGGAAACAGATGGTGCATCTGTCATGGTAGGCAAAAGAGAGGGGGTAACTTCTAAACTAACGCGAGATAATATATGCATCATTGCTATACACTGTGTATGCCACAGGCTAGCTCCTGCATACATATACTGATTCTAATGAAGACACCAAATACATTCAAGATGTATCTGGGTTACTGAGACAAACGTGGAAGCATTTTGAGAACTCACCCAAGCAAATGGCACTATTGATGAAAGTACTAACAAATGTGAGTGAAGTGAGAGTGAGCTCAATCAAAGGCAAGTAGGTGTTGGCCAAAGAACTGAAAAAAGCTTGCAAAACTAGATGGCTAAGCTTTGACAAATTAGTAGAAGCTATGAAGCAACAGTACTGTGGTGTAATACAAACACTGCAAGAGTTAGATAGCATACACAATGATGCCACAGCAGCTGGCCTTTTAAAGAAGATGAAGAATGCAAAGTTTATTGGAGCATTGTACATTTTTGCAGAGGTTCTTCCAGTTCTTTCAAGTCTTTCCCACACATTTCAAAGAAGCAACATAAATTTCTCCCTTATTCAACCACAAATCAAAGCAACCAAACAACATTTGAACAGAATTGTTGAGGACGACATCCCTATGGACAAACTACAAGCAGATGTCGATAGCTTTACAAATCACATTTCCCCCACCTCGTATCAACAAATGCAAAGCCTTACACAAAAGTATGTGGCAGCTCTATCAAATAATTTGGATCAAAGATTTGTTTGAAGCTCTGTTATTAGTGCCCTCAGTACCTTTGATCCAGTAAATGTGCCAGCATATGAAGCTGATGGTTTTCAAGAGTATGGACATTCCAGTGTCAACATTTTAGCTAAACACTTTTTCCAGATTGAAACAGAAGAAGTCCAAAAGCTAAAATTAGAGAAGCTTCTAGCAGAGTGGTCTCATATGAAATACCATGTAAATGATAAAATTAAGAAGATGATTCCAATAGAAGTGAAGTCCGGTTCAAGTAGAACCACCACTACAGAATGGTTTCTTCTTCATCTCCTTAAGAATAAATTTTCCTTTGTTTGATTCTTCGCCCTCCTTCTCTACATTGCTGAAGTAGTTGTCAGTTTGCCAGTTAGTAATGTATGGCCAGAGAGGGGTGCCAGTGCAGTAAACGTTAAGACTCATCTAAGAAGCAGGCTCCAAAATGACATGCTGCAACCAATACTAGCTGTGGGAATAAATGGACCAGGTGTCCAGAGCTGCTTGCCCGTTGTAAAGGAAGCTGCCAGAGTCTGGCTTGAGGCAAAGGAGAGAAGAAAACTTCCAAAGGTACCAAAGTCAGATAATCCTACTTCAGAGCCATCTCTGGTGATTGTCCAGTGTGAAACAAAGGAAATGGGAGTGCAGTGTGAAAGGGAGGAGACAATTGCTGTTCAGAGTGGTACAACTGCAGATAGAGAGCATGTTGAAAATGTAAATGAGGAAGACCTTGATGAAGTTCTAGAGGCCCTTAATCTGCAATCAAAAGGTTCAGAGAGTGACACTGACTGTGACTCTGACTCTGCTTTTGGATCTGACACTGATGACTTGGCATTTTAGTTCTTTCTACCATGGTCAAATGCTGAGTCAAGCTAACTCTGTGTTAATAATTGTTTCAACCACTTTTGAGAGAATGAAACTAATTCAAATCAATACACACAAACAGTGACAAAAGGAGTTCCTATTTATATATTTTCTGCCTTGAATGGCCTTGACGTTCTATAAAACCTTTACTTTAATGGACTACTGCCCTTTTTGGGGTGTAGTCTGGTCCTATTATAAGGATTCCAAGAAAAGAAAGATGTTCAGTAAAATTTATGGTTGTTTCTAATAATTATTTATTTCTTAAAACCAAATTTGCTTGCCAAAAGGCTCAAAATGGCAAATCTAACCTTCCATATCTTGAAGTTTTTTGGAGGGGGGAGGGGAGGGGGCATGCTGCAAGAACCCCTTGGAGGCTCGTGCCTGTGGTACTCACTTCTCCCGCCGCCTACTTTTATATTTCAGCCGTCTACATCAAAACTTAATGAGAACCCTGCAGTTATCAAACTCCCCATAACACTGTTTCTATTTAGCACTCTCCTTCATTTGCAATTGTAATTTTGTCAGGTGCAATGAACCATTTCTCATCATTCCAAACTAAAAAAATTTACAACCTCTGGAAAGGCTCGGACATCCCTAAATCATTTGTATAGTTTAGTGTATACATACATGTTCCCTTCAAAACCCACAGTTCAAACCAATCAATGTAAAGGACAGCAGTGACCCTTCTTAGGCTCCTAGTTCCTTGAGTATACTACCAGAGTTGTAATGATACCGGAGAATTCTTCCCAGTTTGCATGTGAAAAACCACAAATTCTGCTCCATTGAATTATTTCCATAAAACACCTTCAACCAATTCTCCCCTTACCTATCCTTGGACAAGTTTATAAGGATCACACTTGTCTGGCTTAGAGATATTTGATAACATATCGGCTTTTTAAGGGAATAAAATCAAGTAAACTTGAGAAATTAACGGAAAAATCAATTTTACAAACCGTAAAAGGATATAATTTGCAAGAGCCTACATGCGGGAAAGAGGTTATTTTTTGGCCGAGCAGATCCAGCGTGGAAACTCTCTGATTAATTTGAATATTCAACTCTGTCTACTAGCAAATAAACGGGCAAAAAAAACGCATCTCTCCTAAAAATCAAACGTTGACCAATTTCCCATTCAGAAACCTATACAAATCTCATCAAATGTGTGCCAAGTCTAATATCATCTCGATCATAAAAGGCCGAGTTCACCGTCTATTCCTTGATGTCTATCTCTTACCCGTGAATTTGTTGATTTCATAATGCAAGATCTTTCAAATGATTTGTCTTGGTAGAGAAATTAAAATTTGGACAGCGTGTACCGCGTGAAATTGGAATCATACCTCGAACATAACTTGACATGCAAAACAAAACACCCGCGTTGAACACAAGGTCCCCGCTCGCTATGCGGATGAAAACGAATTTATCTCTAACTCGCTGCTCTCGGCGACGGCCTTAGCCAACACCAAAAGCGACAATTAGTGACTAGACCCTACCTCGGAGGTTTGGGAGTCGAGGCTTGTCATTATGAATGTTAGATATCTGTCAAGTTAGCGCAATGAGGGGTTCTTCCAACAAAATGGCGACCAAGCGACTATCCGAAAACCACGTGGTATGAGTGAGTACAACTGGGCATCACGGGATTTCAGAGTGAAAAGGCGTCACTGCTAAAACGGATGATGAGCCCAGGCTTCCACATCCTCGGTGACCCAGGGGCTGTGAGTCGATTTCAAGTTAAGGGCAGAAGAGCTGCTTCTACTTCAAGAGAATGGAGAAACCTCTCGGGACAAAGAAAGACCGAACGCGGGAAAACTGCATAAATTGAGCCGTTCACCAGGCCCTTGAAAAATATACGACTTCTCTTCTAAATTTATACTAGAAGCCTGTATTAGAAGGCACGACACAAAAACACTACAAGGGAGAAGTATAACACATTTCGTGACACTTACTAGCTAAATCGGACGAAAATTGAGAGAAAACAGAGGAACTTAAATGACGTCGCTATTTCTTTAATTCGGTCATACATCAGATACAGAATGGTGTATTTTGTTGAGAAAGAAGAGTGACAACCATTACAGCATTTAATAGTCCATTTTTAATTGTAACATCAGTTTTCATGAGAAAATCATTCTACACATTACCTTACATGATTAAATTACCTACAAAATTTAGTTTCGAATAAGTAATTCAACCAAACCTTTGACTGGAATTGTTTGAAGTGACGCCTTAACTATCTCACATTAATTACCTTCTTTCATTTCCACCTCCACCAAACCTTCCTCGTCCCCCACCAAAGCCTCCTGATCGGTCATAGGGTCCAGGTCTGGTTGACAACAAAGGTTTAAGTTTTGGGGCAGATACGTATTTGATATCTGTTTTTTCGCTTTTAAATATCACCTCATTCGAGTGCAGTACTGTTGAAAACGCGCCAATATTACATATTCGCTATAAAAAGGGAAAACCTTTAGAAAAAATAAGGTAACCCCGCTAGGAAAGAATATAAGCAGTTATCTGTACCTTTTAGCCTGGAAAGCAGCTTTTGAAGACCACCATAAAATCGATATTACCGACGAACAAACCTCCTGAACCCACCAACCAACACTTAGTAGACACCAAACCGACATCACACTTTCCATATCTATCCAAGGGCCCGTTTCTCGAAAGTCCCTATCCTTACCAGTCCCGTAAAGACCTTTTTAGTTCCCGCATTCACGTTAAAGATTCAGATATAAATATTTTTCACGTTTCCACAATAAAAAATTTCAGGAAACAAAGCAGAATGGCCACGTGTTTGAACTGAGACCCACAATGCTTACCATTAGGTGTGGGCTTCACAGTATGGCTTCGAGACCCAAATGTAGCTGAGCCCTTCGAGAGCCGGGCCCCAAAAGACCTACGTCAAGATAATTTCAGTCATGTGAAAGAAAAATATCGAAGAGAAAAGATAAGCTGACACCAAACAATTATGATTAACCATTACTGGTTAATAATGCATCCTGGCCAATAAAAAATAAACTCAACCTTTCTCACAGTGTTGTAACCAATGTACCAGTCTGGCTTTACGTGCCTTGAAAAAAATTAGAATACATTTCTCAGTTTTAACGTTTCAAATCCCTTTCATTTTTCTCTATCCGTTGCTAACTTCGTTTCCTCTTGGTTTACTATCAAATCCGCTGTACTTTTCTATATTTTGAGGTCTCTTTCAAGCTGAAGGCAGTTTTTCCCGGGACAGAACATGACCTTAAAAATTTTGACGTAGTTCTCTAGACATCTAAAAGTCTCGGCATGACTCCCTTTAATCATTAATACTAGGCAGATTATTCACACGATACAATCTAAATTGAGAAACCACACGACCTCATTAAAATGCCAATTTTTCCTTAACTGCGCTCGATATTTTCAGGGAAGAAATACAATTCCTTGCGTAGCATGGACACGATGCTAGAAATCTGGCGCTTGCTGTCGGAGTAGTGGTCGCCAGTTCGCGACTTGTAGGTGGACACCATGGCGTTGACACGGGTCAGCATACGAAGAATATCCATGCGCTCCGCGTTGTCTTCAAACACCTTCGTCAGCGACTGAATGAACCACGATCCATTGACAGAATTCCTCCATGAGTAGTAGCCGGGCACAGTGGAGTAGGCGTAAAGGAAGTCTGCCTCAGCTGGGACAGAGACTCGATTATCTTGCGGGGCGTCTGTTACGTCCATGCCGTCCATGTACTCGTGACCTTAAAGTTTGCAAATAAAAAAATGGGAAAATTTAAAAAACCAAGATTAAAAATGCAAATGAAACATAGCTCAGGATGGGTTTGGAGCAAGTTCAATCAATTGGGTGTTGAAAGGAGTCCAGGGGTTGACTGAGTTTTGCTTTCCTTGGCTGCGTGATTGGTACAAAAAAACTTGGGCTACTTTCTAAATCAATCAAGTTTCTGAAGCAAGAAGCGACAAAAACACTGCTACTCCTTAAAGAAGAAATAGTTGATCGCAAGTGACTCGCTAGCAATTTGTTATGTTTCCTTTACGTTACAACCCTGAGTGGAAAGAGACTGTGAGATCAAATTTTGATTATGGATCATAAAGCCCTCAGTCTTCCCAAATAGGCAACCACAATTGATTTCCTTCAAGCTGAACCCGAGGTATCACTGCGTTGAAATACTGCACGTTACCATTTGAATTTAATTTTTAAATTAGCTCACCCTGACATGCTTGGAAGAAAAAGAGTTTTGGCTTCCCGGCTAAAGACGCGGAATATTTGAACTCTGATGTGATCTCCTTGATGGTAAGGGTCCCGTCTGTTCCATAAATCACACCCTCTTCACCGTGTGTAAGGATCGAGAAAATGAAGGCATCGTAGTTGGAATGGTTGTAAGTTGCCATATCCTTTGCAATTCTATTTATCTCAGCCCTGGTACGATTATTGTAAACCCTAACATCAAACTTAAGCATTCTGAAAAGCTTCAGTAGGGCATCTCGATCGACATCTGTTCCATTGCGAGGATACCGATCCATTCCTGAGCTCCTCAAGAACTCCTTATTGTTAATGATAATGGCAATCCCCCGTGTTCCGCGCTCCATCTTGTAAACGGTCTCCGTGTCCAAAGTGTTGGAGGAGGGTTTGACACCAGAGCTGCCTCCAAACGAAAACAGTTTAGCATCAGCTTGATCTGCATGTTCTGAAAAATGGAACAGACATGTTTGGAATTTAAGCTATGTACCCAGAAACCGTCATCACTAACAGTTACAAGTCTACAATAGTCTACAAGGTACGTATCACAACTACAAGGCGGATGACAGAGAAGTAGCTGCTGCACCTAGCAGTAATCTCAGTAGAAGTGCACGTTTAACAGTGCTCAATGAAAATAGTACAAAACAATTAATAAACGCTACTAAAGATATCGTTGAGGTGCGATTAAAAAATACAATTAATAATAGACCTGTTCTCTTTTGAAAATTACTGATCACAAGAAGCTAGCAGTTTAAGGCTATATGCTATGATGGGATTCAGTTCTGTTCAGAGGATGCTTGACAGTATCATGTGGTAACCGTGGCGGACATTTCCCATTCCAATTGGCCAAATAGAAGAAGCGCGATCGCAGAAGTAGTCGCAGAGAGAAACAAGAAGGAAAGGGAAAAAAGAGAGAATTTTGACAATTCTGAAAAGCTTATATCAGAACGGCTAAGAAAACCATCAATCTGACTAACTTAATCCAGCAGGAAATTAGCAGCCACTAAAATGTCATAAACGACTTTGCAGTAAACTGTAAATAAAGTTTCTTGCTTAGTCACTTACAATCTTACGAAGCAAGTGAGTACTCAAGCATCCAATTGAACTTGAATTCGATGAGTGAGACAAAAATGTAACATTGATTTACAGCTGGACCAAGGGACAGAGATCAAACTTAAAATAATCCTGAGTACATGAAGAAATGATATAGGGCGTTTTTAAGCACATAAGGAAAAGTGGGTTGAGCAAGGGGAAAAATTACAGCCAAACTTGCTTGGTTATTGCTTGTAATCGAGAGCCTAGCAGATGATTTATTAATGTTGGAAAAGGTGGCAGAAATGACGAGTATGGTTGAGAGATGCGTGTGTTGTGAGTGATATGATGTGCAAAGCTTGACAAAGTTCCTGTGCCGACAGTATAACGATGGCAAGTATATCAATTATGTAAGGAAATTTAATTCAAGATTTTCAATACAATATATTACAAAATACTTTCCAAACAATATAGTTTTTTTTAAAAATAAAAACAGGAAATAGTAAATACGCATTCTTACTTTGTAGCTTAATTTAAAATTGAAACACAGCAGAGAAGTGAAAAATATTTTTGTACAACATGTACCAAGTTCATTGTCAGCAATTGCTATTCTTCTTCTTTCTCTAATTCGTCCAAGATCAGAGATTTCTTTTCTTTTGACCAGTCTTTCTGTGAAATAACTTATGACTTAGTGACTGGTACACAAGTTAACAATAAGCAATTTTAGGAATTTATATTAATTAAAATCATCAAAATATTTTTAAACTAGGAAATTCATTGCATATTTTTCATTTAATATAGTTATCATTGCTGTAACAACAAAAAGTACATTAACCTTTTTTATATCTTTTTTCATTTATCAAAAAGTTTAAAATAAGTATTAAATAACTACAAATAAAGTAAAGGGTGATAGTTTCGAAAGAAACTGTCTGGGGCTGCGTCGGTGGGAGTAACGAAATAACTTGGATATATCAACAAAGTTGAAGTGGTAAATTGGCAACCATAACGATTACAAAAGCTGACGTTTCGAGCGTTAGCCCTTCGTTACAAATAAAGTAGTTTCACACAGCCTCTATCATGCCAAACACTGAAGACATGGTGTCAATGACAGAAAATACGAGCATTTCAGTAGTAGAAACCAACACCATAAATACAATACACCTAAAAACTGTTAAATGTAGTTTAGCAAAAAATGCTCAATTCAACTTATTTCCTTTTCCTAATTTTTAACCCTAGAAAAGGCAATTTTTAATCAAATATTAGTTTTATTAGTTTTAACAAACTATAGATAAAATTCATCTGGAAAAAATAATGACTCCAGCTCTTCTAATGCAATTTAAGTTTAAGTTTTAATCAAAATTTTTTACTTGTGTGCTTATTAATTGCTGTTAAATTGCCTGAACTGTCATCTGCTACATGATGGTTCAGGTACACATCTGCCCATCCCATCTTGGTACAAGGTTATTCTGATATCCATATATCATAATCACATAATCCTAAATTTTTAGAAAGTCTTTTACACTTTGGGTTCATTCTACCTTTTTTTCCAGAAAGATACATTTTCTGCTGTCCACATTCCAGTATACCTGGTTATGAACTGTATATTGAATTAACAGCCTCTCTGACATGTCAAGCCCATACAGTTTTCAGCATTGTTAAAATTACGTGTTTGTTTTAATGCCTCTACATGACTATAAAAGACAATTTTTTAAAATAAAATGTAAAAAAAGGTGATTACATTACAAAAAAAAAAAAAAAATGCTTTGGGAAGTCTGGGTGCCAATAGGTTAAAGCAATACAATAACATGAATTGCAAAGTGTAGATGACAAAGCAGTTGTGCAACTACAACAGTTTATAAGCTTATGATAGTTTACAACTTGAACCACCATTTTTCTCCTGACTCTCTTGATTGAACACTTCTGTACAACCAAGTTTTTCAGGAAAGAAGTACAAGTCTTTTCTCAGCATTGAAACAATAGAGGGTATCTGCCTCTTGTTGTTAAACATGGGAATGTCACTCCGTGACTCAAACTCAGATACCATGGAATTGACTCTGGTCAACATTTTGAGAAGATCCATGTGGTCAGCATTCTCTTTTAACACTTTTGCTACTGACTGGATAAACCATGATCCACTTGAAGAATTCCTCCAAGAATAGTACCCTGCTACAGTGGAGTATGCAAATAAAAAATCTGCCTCCACTGGGACAGATGCTCTCTTGCCATGCTGAGTACCATCTGGGATATCAACTCCTTCCATAAACTTCTGACCTGCAAATTAATAAAAGATTAGATAAGATAAGATAAGACCTTTATTTAAACACAATAATAATTAAAGCTAACAGCTTGAGGGGTCGTGTATTTAGTTTATACATTATTTAAATAAGAAGATGACTAGCTAAATAAGTAAAAGGCTAACACTAACATCTCAATCAAACATAGAGAAAGTCAACATTTTTTGGGTGGACAGCTGAAGCTGAATCAATATTAAATTTCAAATCTCTAAAATAAGGCTTTGTTTTCAAATTTCAAAACAGCTCATTCGGGTTTTTGTGCAAGATATTACATTTATAGTGTTCCAAAAGATTGTACCTCTATAGGCAAGGGAATCTTTCATAAACCTAGTATTAAATCTTGGAACTATCAGTGAGTCGTCTCCTCTCAAGGAATAACCATTGGAATGTTTGATGTAAATATCCTTCTATAATAGTTGTGGGAGACTCATTATGTGCTTTATAGAAAAGTTTAAAAATATCCATCTTGTAGAGTGAAAAGAAAAATGGTTCACCTACAAGACCAAAAATATTGTTCTCATTGTAGCTGCAGAGATCATTCTCCTAATGGTAAGCATGCAAAATTGACATCATTACAAGTCATTTTTAATTATAAAGGTATGGACAAATTCTAAAACTGTTCATATTTGGAGGTCGTGTCACTGAAAATATAACCTGCTCCCCCAGTAGTACAAATGCTATTTTTCCCCAACGTGAAATACACTTTTCCTCTACTTTAAAGATCACAATGCAAAGGGTTCTAAAATTAATTTTCTGTCTGGTTCAACACTTGGTTGCAATTTTCTACCACTTGCCAATTAGGACAAGTCTACAACTAAAGCAGTGGGGTGCAGAGCTTGAGGCCAACTTCAGGGAAATTTGTGAATATTACTCCAGATAAATAAAAAATTCAAAACTTATAGACATAAGTGCAAAGGTCTCATCTCAGGGAGGAATGCCTCTAATGTACCAATAAATTTCTGAATCTTGGACACTGCCTTTGTTTGTCCTAGTTTGAATTTGACAGAAAAACACTGCAATTGATACCTTGACAAGCTTGAAAGAAGAAGATCTTAGGTTTCCCAGCCAAAGAAGCTGTAGATGTGAACCTGGAGGTTATTTCATCCACTGGAACTGTACCATCTGTTCCATACACCACACCTTCTTCACCGTGTGACAAAATACAGAAGATGAAGGCATCATAGTTTGAATGATCCAGTTTTGACAGTTTTCTTACAATCTCCACGATTTCAGCTGTGGTTTTGTCATTGTGAACCTCCACTTTGAACAGAAGCTTTTGAAAAAGCTTTTTCAGAGCATCACGGTCCAGGTCTGTACCTCCACGCGACGTCTGTCTGGTTTTTTCTTGGAATGTCTTGTTGTTAATAATGACAGCTATGCCTCTGGGTTGACAAGCCATTCTATAAATTGAATCATAGCTGACAGACACCTGTGCGAAAGGCTGTGGATGAACACTCTTTTGTTCTACCTGTTCTACTTGGTTGTCTTTTTCTGAAAATAGGAAAAAAAATTCTAAATTCATTCTTGCACCTTATAACTGTCAAAGCCAACTGGTAAAAAGTCATGAAAGGTTGGTGCTAGTTTGCAATGAAACCGTATTCTCATACCTTTTTGCAAGATAATGCACTCAAACTGTAAGAAGTTACATGTCAATTGCCAATATCACTTTAGGGGTTAATAAACAATCATAAACACCACTTGTAATTAAAGAGATCATATTCCACTTTATCAGTACTAGTTACCAAACCCCTACTGGAGATGTTCTAATTACAGCATGTCCTATTTAAGAGAAAACACACTTCTGTGATCCACATAGAACATTTCTAAATCATATTCTAGTCCTAAATGACCGAGGTTTCATTCCAGCACTACTAGATCGATCAGAAACCTATATTACCAACTACAGGGCAAACATAAGAGTAAAATCCATTTATTTCATGCAAAAAAATCAACTAGCTCTCCAAACTAAATAAATTACACTGCATGCTATCAGCTTGTTTTAAGTCCAGTTTTTTCTAAAATGGAATTAAATAGGAGTATTTCTACTGGATAGGGCCTCAGCCAGTGTTGGTCACCTCCCTTTCATCATTTTGGCAGGTCATGTTACAGTTCACCAGTACCAGTGCTCTCCTCTAGAGGGAGAGGAGAAAAGGCACTATGAGAATAAGACATCTTTCAAGTACTCTTGACTAATATTTACATATTGAAACAGTCCTGTGTCACTAACTTTTTAGTTTGATTGCAAACCAAAGACCAATTACCTAATGGTATCAAATCCCTTTATATCTTGGTGCAGCTACCTCACAGAGGTGTAAATTAAGTAGCACGTGCTTTAAGTTATGCTTAAATGTTAGCTGCATTACAAAAATAATTGGTTAAAATCTCAGTTCAACTGGCTATAGCTTTCTGGAGGTCGCTGCCCTCTACTAGATATTTCTTTTAATGTTAACTATCAGACTATTGAGCAACAGTTTGCTGATGCCCATGTACAGTGTATACTGGTGTATAAGGGTGGGGAGACATAATGCAAGAGTAAAGTATCTTGACCACACCTAGTTACAACACAGTCAATGACCAAGCCAGGGCTTAAACCCTGACCAACCTCTTGACCTTGAGTCCACTGTGCTATCCATTTAATATTAATATCAAAATTAAAATCAGAATCTAATGAATTTAATAGCAAAGACTTTGAATGGCTTACCTGACATTTTGAACTCAAGTCCAAGTTTGTTACTTCTGTTCCACATGCTTTAAAGCTTCATTCTTTTTTGTGACTGTGGCGTTGTTAGAAGGATATCCCAAACCCGAAAAAAACTGCTTTTATCTCCTTTTCCAGAAAAAAAAAATGCAGATCCAGCTTTTTAATAAGAAATTGCATTTGACAAACTTAAGGTGAATGCATCCTCATCAAGCCACTTTTTCAGGGTCGATTTCCTGCAGGTATTGATCCAGATGATATCAAAATCCAGGCTTTGGAAACATCTGGTTGGCTGGCTAGCTGGCTGGCTAGGTGGCTCGCTTGCTGGCTGGCCACCTCAGTGCACTTATCCGTGATTGCATTAATATGAAAACACTAAATGATCTTTGGCAAAAGTGTTTCAAGTTTCAATTTTAAAACAGCAGAATGCTAAAATTGGAAATTCCCATTTGCAGGTAAATGCCATTTCAAATGCCACATTTTGGCTTTTTTTCTGTAGGGAGAGGATTTTGTTTACCAGCTCAACCCCACAAATCTTAGTCAAAGTACACATGTGTACTTGCAAGCAATGTTGTAAAAACACCTGTCATTCATATTTAATTTGTCTGTATGGTTGGGTTTTAGCGAGTGTATAACTAAACTAAAACAAAAGAAGAAGAGGCTGACTGAATCAATTAAATGATCAGAGCAAAATTTTGAAATAAGAAGCTCGTAGTCATAACAGGTAATGCAGCAAAATTAGCTATAGTCCCAATTTAATGCCTGGTATTAAAGATGATACTAATGTTACCAATTTCCTCAAAGAACATGTCTATGCTGCCAGCACCAGAATAACTGTTTAACTAAGGACTATCTAAGTTATCACTGGGTTAAAAGACTACAAAATAAAGGTAAGGTGGCCACTTAGCAAACAGTGCATTTAAATACACTTTTGAGTAATAGAGGGTGAGGATTTTTTTTTTCAAACTAATGAAAAAAAACTAAGAACAGAATTCTTAACAAAACAACAGTTGCAAACCAAAGAGTAGCATTACTGCAAGAAAGTGGGAACACTGAAACAATCTAACATACATTAATTTTTTTTCATCATACAAGAAAACAATCAAAAGCAATTCTCCCAAAAATTCATTTGATAATTGTTTTCAAATCTTTTAACATTGATAGAACACAAACCAAATACTAATACTTGATCTTTCAAAATCACAAGTAAGCAGGAATTGATTTGAGAACTGATGGTATCAGTCAGCCAGTTAGTGACATATATTAGGTAGCTTGATTGTCCAAGCTGGGGTAATTTTCAAAAGGACCCTTGTCAGAAGTGTGATAACTACCTTTGACAAAGCTATTGGAAGTTGGAATCAGAATCAAAGTTTTGTTCCTTAATCTTCTGTGAATGCTTCTAGATATGGATAATATTGAGATTTTAGTTATTACTTGTTTCCTTCAACTGAGATTGATCATACCTAGACAAAGTTTTTTAAGAGTGAATGGTCAAGTTTGACTTGTTAGGACAGCTGTTTACAGCTTTACAAAAATAGCTGATCTCACCTCTATAAATAATTTTGAACAATTAATACTATTATTCAAGAGGATTCATATAATAAAGCATTCTAATCACTGTACCTGCTGCACCTGGATTGATAGTGCTTGGAATTGGATTCTTGTTGCCGATTCCACCATCAGTACCTTCAGTTGGCATACCTGAGTGTCAAGAGAATAAGATCTTGATGTCTACTAGCTCCTTTTCATATATGGCTTCAAAACTATGGAACTCTCTTCTGGGGCCCGTTTCTCGAAAGTCTCGGTAACTTAACGAACCCGAAACCATGTTTTAAAATCCAAATTTAAAGGATAAGAAAGCAGGTTCGGGCACCCAAACCAGTCCTTTTTGTTTCTTTAGCTAATAGTTTTGTAGTATCATTTTCAAAACTTTTTAAATCCACATCTTGAATGAAAACAGAACAGCTTTACGGGCCCGTTAAGTTACCGGGACTTTCAAGAAACGGGCCCCTGGACTCTTTTAGAATGTCTGACTTTTCTGATTTCAAGCGCAAGATTCTACAGTATGAATCTTTCTCATAGTTCAATTTTAGAATGTTACAATTTTACATTTACATTTTAGTAGTATTTAGAATTATACTTGTAACTGGAAGATACTAGCTTATCCTTTAGCTACTCCAAATTCGAGATCAAATAAAGTATATGTATGTATGTATGTACTATTACATAAAAAAAGCCACAAGAAAACAGCTGATCAACAGTTCACAAGTCTTTATGCTTCAGAGCAAATTATCTGACACATTTGACAATGAATACTAATATTGTAGTTTGATTAGGTATGTCAATAAAATGTATGTATGTATTTATTTATGAATATTTATACAGGGTAGCCCAGTTTAGCAGATAGCTAGTTTAAATGGAGCCCTGTGGACACCCACCCATTCTACCCAGGGTAAGACATCCACCACACAGTAATCTCGTGCGTGGGAAATTAACATCTCCTACCCCTTACCCTGCAGGAGACGGGGCCTACGGTTTATTCGTCCTTATCTGAGAAGACTAGAATATCTACCGATTTCTTGATATTATTATTATAAAAGACCAATAGATCTATCAACAGAGTTCAAACCTATCAAATCTGAAAAACGTTTTGAGCCTGAACAGATGCTCAAGGCCAGCTATATTGATACTGGTTAATGGGGATGTCTTAAATTTTCTGTGCAGATAAGTCCCTCAGCTGTTAAAAGTACAATATGTGAAAATTTCTAAAAACTGGAGGAACTACATACCAAAATACATCCTGTAAAGCTACTGAATAGGTTACTCCGGAAAATATGCTACATAAAACTAACGTGTGCTGTACTATCACTTTCCTTTTCTACTCAGTCCAGGGGTTTACATTGTGTATTCACTTTCTATTAATATGCTAAATTCTTTCAGAGGGATTTTCCCTGAACTGTCACACTGCAGAAAAAATAACGAGGCTGAGTCAATCGTCAAAAATAAGTCCAAAAGGTTGGTTGTCATTCAGAAATACTGCAACATGACGAACAAGTCGAGTGAAACTCCACGCGCGAATATCAGCATAAATGATTTCATATGGCCAAATTAGTTGTTCAAAGAAGTACTTGTATTTCACAATTAGCAAGCCAAATAATTACCATGATTAGATTCAGCGAGAGAAAGAGTTCTAAGGCCATACATGCGCAAGCCAAGGCGTCCTAGTTATCATGCACACACCCGAACTTTTTTTAATTGTGAACGTTTACTTATATAAAATTGATAACAAACTCAATCTTACCCTCTTCTTGAATTGGCCTTAGAAGTGACTCCAAATGAGGGGAGACTTCGTGCAATATGTCGCAAAATGTATTGAAAGCTTTTGGTCCTTTACGAGGAAGAATGTCCAATAAAGCCTCTCCTTGCTCGTTCTTGGTTTCTTTGGAGTTCACTTCGTCCTTGTCTTCGTCACTAAAAATCGCCTTGGAAAAAAGCCGCGAAGCGATCCTTTTTGCCTCTAAATCCTTCAACAAAGCCTGCCTGTTTTTACGAAGTGCTTCCCTCTCTGAATCCTGCATATTGGCGCAAATCTAAAGAAAATTTTCAACTATGAACCACTTTGAAATTTTATTCCCTTCGCGACTGCTCGTTCCGGGGACGGAGCTGAATAACGTACACACGCATGCGCTAGATTTTGCCGCGGAAGCAGGTAGCCTTGCGATGAAGTGACGTCATTCGACTGAACACCAGTGCTGCTCGGTCGCAAAATCACTTGCCAGACAACGCGCTCTTGTTCCAAACTAATGTAACCACCTTACAAAGATATATTACTGCAATTTGTCTGGCCAGGAAGACTTCTAGAGAAACTCAACGGAGCCGAGTTTCTTTTTCTTCGGGAAACACATATTTCGCGAGTAACTTTTTAAGTGACAGGGGGAGCTGGTAAGTTAAAAAAATATTTTTAATCGAAAGCGGTTCACCATCAAGTTCCTGGGATCGAAAATTCTATGGAAATCACTTTGCCCTTTGTTTCATATTTTTCCTGTTTTAATCTTTAACCCGTAAGGCATGCTTATTTTAGAAACTAGAGGAGAATATCCGTTGACAAATATTTACAGCAGTCTTCGAGAGTACACAATAGTACTATTTTTTTTCAGGGTGGTGGAACTATTTTTGTACTTATCACATTCAAACAGACCGGCGCACATAAAGGCTGGACTTTCTGGGCAAAGTACCTCACGGTGATAAGGGTGAGGGAGAGATATTAAGCAAAATTTTCATTTGGATTGCAAATGGCAAAATGCACAGTAACTTAGCGATGGGGTGGGGGAGGGGGGAGCTGGTGTAATGTCATTTGGAAATCGTGTGTCCCTTCCAGCTTTCATTTTATCCTCATATGCATATGACCTTCTCCATATTTGGGAGTTGTTTTAGATCACCTCCTCATCTCATGAGGAATGTGGTCTCACTTTCATGAATAAAAACCTGTTCCTGCTTTGAACTGTCTTGGAACACAACAATGCCTATATTTCATGAATAACCATATCAGTTGTAAAACTTCTTTACTCCATTTTAATTCAATTATTTCTCTTGACTACCCATCTCCTTCACTTTTCTTAGGACAGTCCCAGTTTTAGGCCTTTTTTTTTTTTCATATCCCCACCCCCACAAAAAAAAAATTCTATAAGCACCACCCTACATAAAACAAGCAGTCTCTAATTAAACAACAGAGTGTTTCTGTGGAGGAACTATCGGCTGATAGTTGCACCGTGGAAATTTGATATTCTTACAACAAATATGCTAGTTTTAAGAACATCAAACTTCCAAGAGGCAACTATCAGACCGATAGTTCGGAGACATAAACACTCTATTGTTTTTATTGTTCACCACTAAATTTTCTTCCGCACCTACAGCTTGTCACAAATGTCAATAATTCGCAACCGTACATTGGCTAAATAATACGTTATACCTGTCAGAATTGAAAAGTCACTGTTTTTCCGATCTGCCTAACTTCCTGGCCGTCAAACTATTCAAAACTTTTCACGGATGAGTACTATCAATCCAGGTATTTTCCATGGACGGGCACTATCCATCCGGGTATTTTCCGCAGGCGGGCACTATGGGCTGATAGTGTCTCTCCATGGATGAACACTATTGCGTCATGTGATCGATTTAAATCACTAAGAACCGGATAAAATTTAGTGGTGAACTATAATGGAAAATAGGTATTTGCAGAGAACCAAGCTATTTGTTTTCTTGATGTATACAAGGAAGCCTAAATATTTCAGACACCCTCTTGACCAATTAGAAGTGTCCAAAATCAAATCTACTGGAGATTTGTGGACACATTTTCCTTTCACCTTTGCCCATTTAAACACCACTATTTTCCAGCTCATAGTATTTTTCAACCACTGATGAATATCCTTGATGTTGTTACTTATTTAGGACTGCAATACAAAAGGGTTAGGCCTGTTTTAAAACCCTACCCTGGTCAGTAGCTAAATGGCTTCATCTTTTATAAATTAAATGCTTTTACCAAGCAAAATTAATCGTTCAATCAGCTGGCCACATCTATTCTGATTGTTAAGGTCATAGTAGACATACGAATATCTTATTGAAAAAAAAAAAGCAAAAATAAAACGCAAAAAAATACAAATTGTAACATTTGAGTACCAAACCTGTCATCATATAGCAATAACATTTACATGCAATGTCATACATTCATTTAAAAATAATAATCCTGAATAATACATCTCTATATTACAGTAATGTGCAATAAGAACAAAACACCAAAACAATTAACAGTATTAGGATTCTTTTCAAACAAATTCACCTTTGGAAGAACCAAACTTTTGGTTAAGTGAAGTGATCTTTTCTTCATGCTTAATTGCAAGTAGTGTTGACCTTTGAAAGAATTATTTACAAACACCTTCAACCCTCTACCAAACAGAAGTAATTAAAATGACTTCTCTCAGCAAAATCAGTACATCACCCACCCCATGATGTGAAACCTAGTTCTCCTTACCAACTCATTAGGAAGTATTAGCAGCTAGAAGGGAGAATATATCACAAAATCATGGGTCTTAGGAGTTTAAAAGTCATAATCAAGTGTGATCTTTGGTTGTCTGCCTCACCATATTTCTACCTCTATAAATTAATCTTGAGTGGTGAACACTGAATCTGTTCAAAAATTTGAGTAGGTATTCAAAGAAATTTGTTAAATCATGTTTAATTTCAGCAGTTTCCATACTTTTAGTCAACTCACAGAGGGTATTTTCTGTCTATATGCATATGTAGTGAAGCATGCAAAGAATCGCATTGACAACTACTATGCAGTGCATCAGGCATGCTTTTAACAAATAAAGTTATGTATATTTTGTATTTAAGTAAAATGACCAGTAAGTCAAAGTATGTGAATTGATTAAGTTCCAACCTGTCATTTGTATACTGGTATTTCTGTTTAAATTCCCTTGCATTCTGTACATGTGTATTTTAATTTTGAAACTGAAACCAAACTCTAATCTACAATAATATCCAACTGCAGCTAATTACATTTTATTTGGTCCAATGCCCTTTTGTAAGGGGGGCATTATAGTCTTACACAGTTTTTGAGCATGTCTGAAGCTAGTGACAGTTTGTCATTTTAGAGTCTCCGAGAGTTTTCTCCAATCTGACTTGATTCTTTTTTCTTGTGGTAGAGATTACCTGTACTGGTTTAGTAATCTGATGATTGTCTTTCAGAAGATGGAGGGTGAATTCAAACAATCCACAAGTATTTGTTTCTTTATGCTGTTGTCACACTTGTGCGAGGGCTATCATCATCATGTTTATACGGTTTTTCTATAAAATCCATTGACTTCTTGAGTTTGTTCAATGTTTTCTGCACTCTTAAAGCTGTCAAACGGGCAGTAGGGTGGCTTGCCCAACACTCAGTCATCAGCTTTGCCAGTGTTTGGAGTGACTGTTGTAAAATTGAAAGATTAGTTAAGTGTCAGTATGACTACTTTAAGATGCTCTAGGTATTCATTTTATGCAGAAGCTTGCCTTATAACCATGGGAGGAGCTTGTAATTCAAATAGTTTGAGCTGTTCTAATGACACTAAACCTTGCACAAGTTGAGGCTCACCCTCTTTGTTGTTCCTGGAAGACTAATCAGCCAAGCAACTGAACACTACTGCTATCACTGTGTGAATGCCTGACAATGTCTTTTCCTTGCAAACTGCAGTATCACTACCACCTTAGCTTCAAAGTGTCGCACTCACCTCATCTCTGTACCATCTGTTGGGAACTAGAGGCCGCCTCTTTTCTGTCACCACAACTTTCTTTACTTCATCAAAAGATGGATCACCAGGTAACATGTCAAAGTATGGAACCTGGTAGTCTTCACACATTCCAGTTTCTGGTAGGAATCAAAATAAAAAAAGAACATAATTTGCACTCTACAGTCCTGTTGACTAAATCCCCAAGTACCTATAGTTATTGTCTCACTCTGTTAAAATTAATGATAAGTGAGCTAGATTTTCAATGATGATCAACTTTAAGGGGCTTTTCCCCATTTTGGATGGTTTCCATTTTGGAAAATTGATTTCCTAAGAGGAAAGGCTGGAGTAAACAGGAGGCAAATCAACAAATTTTATGGGAGGAAGTTATTAAGGGAAATCATGGAAAATTAAACATCTCTGGATTTCAGATTTTAAGAGGTTAACAGAACTACAATCATTTTGCAGTTGATTCTGCAAATGCTAGCATCAAATACACTTTAAGATTACAGCTATCAAACATCTGTTAATTTGCTGTTCTAATAGTATCAAGTATGGAATATGTGAACAGGCTAGCAAATACACTTACCATCAGATATACACCTTCTTGCAATCTCCCACAAGACAAGAGCAAAAGAGTAAATATCTGCCATCTTAAATGCTGCAAAATTTCTAGAATCCAAGTTATTTTCTAACACCTCTGGAGCCATATATCTCCTTGTTCCAACTCTTGTGTCTGGTTTGATGTCAATTTCTTCAGTGTCGGTAGAGTATTTAACTGCAAGTCCAAAGTCTGCAATACAGCAGGTTAGGTTTTCCTTCACAAGTATGTTTTTACTTTTAATATCGCGATGAGCGATTGGAGGTTTGCCTTTAGTTCCTTGTATTTCAGTGTGAAGATGAGTTAGTCCTGCTGAGGCTGACAATGCCAGCTTGAGCATAGTCTTCTTGTTGAGGCAGTGCCCCCTTAAGAAATCATAAAGTGAACCATACGGGTGGTAATCTGAGATCAGATACATCTGAGTCACCTGATTGCTTCCAATAATGTCTGATGCTATGAATCCAAGAATGCTTTCATGGCGAAGTAGAACAGTTTGGTAGATTTCTGTTTCCCTCTGCCAAGACGATTCACAATGTGAAAGGAATATTTTGACAGCCACATCTTCACCTCTCCACCTGGCCTGCCACACTTCTCCATACCTTCCCTTGCCAACACTTCTGATTAGTGTCACTTGCTTGGCTATTGTTCTTTGTACCTACCAAAATAAAATTAATCAAACAGGTACCTCAGTAGGAGATCAGGGTCTACCTGAGAACCTTACAGATTGCTGGTGCCACAAGTAAAAATTTACAGGGCCCTCAACACATGTATAAGCCTTGAGTATGGCCTATCTCACCAATGACTCCTCTGAAGTTCAGATGAAGGAGCATCTGATTGTAAAATTAAAACAGGTTTGAACTCAGATTATCCTTGTCCCACACTTGTAACAAAAAAATCTCTCCTTAACACAATAATTGTAAGTGTTCTCTTGGAAATCAGAACTTTTAATTTTGCATGGGACACTTGTAGTTTGGTGTGTCACTAAAAAATGTCTTGCATACCAATAGTGGCAATCCTGAGCCACTGCCAGAGCTCTGATCCAGCATATCTTTCAGTGTTTCACCAGGCATCAAGTATGGATTCCCATACTTCTCCACATCAAGAGGTGATGGAACTCTGCCGCGCGACACTCTAAACCTACAAAAAAATATAAAAAAAAAGTTAGAAGTATGAATCTACCAGTGGCTGAACTATGAATTTGTTTTATGATCAGCTTGCCCCCTATTGTTATGACAAAAAACGATGACATTAAACTACTTTCTTGACACCATGACAGGCACTGGTGACGTTAATTAATTCAAACCGTAAACGGCTATTAAAAACATTCACATAGTTAATGGCTGATTAATTAGAAGCTTCAACATCCCTCCCCTCTCTTACCCTGCCTCACAGGCAACCCATGAGCATTTGACCATAGGCCACACCAGAGAAGGAAAGGGGTGGAATTTAACCCTTGCCTGGCTAGTGCGGGAGAAATTGGACCAGAAGTGTCAAGTCTTTCCAGCAGAATACAAGTGTTATATCTTTATAAATCCAGGTGTTCACTTTCATAAGCCAGTGGCTCAGAAGAAAAGGTTTACAAGGTCTAGGATATTTGTAGAAAGTAGTTGTCACTGATTTTCCACAAGAAAATTGACAATCAAATCTGGCACTAAGGTTGGGCATTTGAATACAATTTTGGCCCTGGGAGTTGGGAAGTCAAACAAACTAACCATCAGGCTCCGGTTGTTCAAAGGGTGGATAGTGCTATCCAACGGATAAATCACTATCCAGTGGATAAGTGTTACCAAAACGTACTGCACTATCCAACGGATAGGGATTTATTCAATGGATAGCGTTATCCATCCTTCGAACAACTGGGCCAGAAGTTCAAATGCCTGAGGGTTGCCTGAAGGGGTGGGGGAAGATGTTGAAGCACCAAATTGATCAATGCACTACTTAAAGAAAACATGCAAAGTAACATCTTCAAGAGATAGAGCCACACTACTTAGAGTACACACTGTACTAACCGATAGCAAAGAACGCTGAGGAAGATTATGAAAACCACAACACAAACTCCAGCACTGATGAAGAGGATGGAGTACTGCTCTGTTACACCATCTTCAAGCTCTTTCTCTTCGGTCTCACCTGTGGTAAACAAATAAATGTCACTGAACATGTAGGTTAGCATATGAGGATAAAATCTTGTAACTTTGCAACATGTATTTCTTGTTTGAAGAGTAATCTTAAAAGAAAAGGGTTGCTTAAAATGACAATGAACTATGATTTACTGTATTTGTGAAGAGAGAAACCTTGAAGAGTCATCTGGTCACCAATTTTTATAGAAATAATAATTTAGAAAGGAAGAATTTTTAAAACAAGAACTGGTTTCAAAATTTAAGGCACAGTTTACTTGTGGTTAAATACACCTAAAACAGCATTATAACAAAGTGGAAGTGATATTCCACCAAGGGTGAAACTGGGCACGTTCTCCTCATTCAGATGGGGTCCACTCAACCCAATCAGTTGGTCTACATGTCATTTTATGGGCAATTGTGAAGTGAAGAGTGAAAGTGAGATGTTATAATTATAACATTTTCTTCACCAAGCATTGTTTGAGTTAAAAAATTTGCCACTGGAACCTTCATAAACAAGAATCGAGCTGGCATGATTTCATATCATCACTGGAAAATCCATTAGTAGTTGAAAGTCAATATCACTTCTGTAAAATATTGCACCTAACATTAACATCAGAAGACACTTTTAAATAGAGATAGCAGAAGAGTTTACATGCGAGTGAATCACTGGTACTTATCTAGTAAGTAAGTGGCTAAGAGAGAATAAGATGAAAGAAGTGTTCCACTCTAATTCCATGAGTTAAACTACTTCAATCTATTATTAGCAACCTTGCATTCATTAAAATTGATATTTAACCTTAGGTGGCTCAAGTCATGAATATCTTTTTTTTTTTTTCAAATTCTTTCATCAATAATAATTAGAATGTTTTTGTTACTTTCATTTGGAAATGGCAACAGTAACAAAAGAAGTAGACTTGATGAACAAAAGAAAGTATTGGAATAAAAAATTCAGTTTTTGCTCCCTTTGAGAAGTTTATCTCTTAACTAACATACCTGTTAACATACCCAACAAATTCTACAACATTGTGATTCTTAGTGGTAACATGCCATTTATCTCAACTATTTGTCACTGTGGAAAAGACACTTAGATCTCACACTTGCTCCCTTTAGATGGAGTTATTAATAGATCCTAGTAGACATGTACATGTAGTTATGAGCTAGCATTCTTTCCAAAAGGAAAGGCAACATGCACAGTCACTCAATACTGTGAAAAGGAAAATAATAATTTATGCATTGAATTAACGATGCTACAACAGAGCAAGAGCATGACTAAAACTTTACAATCTGTCACAGCCTTCCCATTCTTAACCATCACTGTTCCTTTCTGAGTATCACCATCATTTTTTGTGTTATGCTATCCACACAAACTACATTGGTTTAACCTAAGAAAAAAGCTGAAGAAGAACCCCACCTGTGGTAGGACTGGGAGTTGTTGGCAAAGTAGGCTCTAAGAAGGTGTTACACATGTCACCATCTTTGCAGCATTCCATAGACAGTTGCTTCTTGTGAACATGGTCTGGTGTGTTGCACTGCATACTTGTCTTTTCATCTGGTGGTAGGCAGCCATATGTGATAAGCTCATAACTGTCATCAACACCAGGTTCCACCTTCTTGTAGCACTTGCCCTCAGTTGTGCAAGTTTCATTGTGATGATCACCAGGGCAGCTATGTGTACTACATCTGCACCTTAGACTTTGGGCTTCTAGCAGTAAAAAAAAAAGATTATAATAATAAAAATAGTCAGAGACTCGTCAACAAACAAGCTTGACTAACTTTAAAACAATAATTTTTCTGTAACTTTTATTGTTATACTCAGATCTCTTTTAAACAATTGCTCTTGTCTATTCCCAAGGTGTCCTTTTCTGGAAAATTCCAATGCACTAGTTACTTATTTTGTAATTATTCTTTAACCTGACAAGTGTTAAGACAGAAAGCTATAAGAGTTGCTTTTTCCAATCCTTTAAACAAATTATCTCCAGGATAAGTGCTTATCCTATTTTATAGTATGGAGAAAGATGATATGTTGAACTAGAAATGCTTCTTTCCAAAATTTGCATTTACAGTGGAGTTATTTTAAGGGTTCTATGTTCATTAATTTAGCCACAGGGTAAAGTTGGAACTGGTGGTTTCACAGTGATTCTAAAAAGAAACAACTAAAATAACAACAATCTAGACTGAGGCACATGCTATTAACTTGTATATTATAACTGGCTTTAAACAATTTTAGTTTTTCAACTCTGGGAGAGCCAGCCAACAACAAACCTACAAAAACCACTGGGGATGAAAAAAAATTAGTAATAATAAAAATGTTTATATAATTTGTTTCAAAGAAGATGAAATATCTAAACCATCTTGCTATCTAAACAGAGGAAAGATATGACTTAAGTCATCCAAAGGAATTAATTTTGTTTACCTTTCATAATCATTTAAATTCTATTTGAAAGTTTGACTCTCTTGTATTATTTAAAAGAAATATAAAACTTTTTAACATACCGATATCACCTATGTATCAAGTAGAAGTTATCATGTACACATACATTTAGAAACTGAGAACATTGTGTTAATGAGAGATCTACTGGAGTGCAAGGATTACCAATTCCTGCGTGACTGCGGAAACTGATATTGCAGACTATAGCAGCATGCTTCTTAAATCAGACATTCTTTCTTTACTTTAAATTCCTAATGCATTAAAACATCCCAAGTGGACTGTCATCAAAGATGAAAAGACTAAAGGAAAAACAATAGCCCCCCCACTTTAACTCAACAAGCACAATACTACTCTTCTCACTCAAATTTTTATCAATGTGCATATCAGCTAAGATCCAAGAATCAATTGTCATCCTACGATATTAATTAGCAGAAGTCAGATATATTGCAAACTGCCTCAATTAAGTTTGTCTTCATTTGCATTTCAAACTGTGTCCTCTTTAATCTCATAGTTTGTTAATTTGGAAGTAACATGGTAGTAGGCTATAACAAGGCGGTGCTCTAAGAAAAATTGGAGAGCCCAGTGCTCAGAAACTGTGAAATCCAAGGTGCCCAGCATATGCTTTTTATGAAAAAACTAAGATTCCTGGGTCTTCCAAGAACAAATGTAAGACGCTAGGAGCCACCAGGCGCTGCTAGACCACAGCCCTATATAAACTTTGTTTTTGTCTCAAAAAGGACATCAGTTTGCACTGGGCCATGATAAATCTCTTCTAGAGACACTAGATTTGATTTAAGATTTTGACCACTGGTTTGATTGCATCATACTTAACAAGGCAAAGCCACTTTGCACTCATACCAATGACAAGCACCATTACTTCAGTCAATGAGAAAGAAATTCTGAACATTCAATGTGCACAACAACCATCAAATCAATAGGTCACACCTTTGATGTTTGGTGTCACGTTGTAATTAGTAGCCACTTTTGTATTACATCATACCGTAAATATTTTATTCACCTACTTGTCTGTTATATAATTACTCACGTTCTGTTACTCATTGATTGAAGATGGCATAAGCATGCCGAAACATGTTTCGCAAAAAAAGTTTATATTTCTTACAACTTAAAAGTAGTTGACATCAAGATTTTTCTTTTATACATTTGCTGCATACAGTATGCATGTTTTGTGCAGATTTTCTGCTTAAAATAAATTTTTTTCAGTCAGTTTATTTCTTCATAGTAGTTCCTCTAGTGGCACAACTCTCAAACCTTTTACTTTAAACACTGATTAAACAAAGGCCAGTACATGTGACCATTGGAATTAGTTTTAATACCAACATTTACCTTAAAGTTTGTAAAAATGTTTGAAAACAACCTTTGCAGGAGGGTTATGATATTGTTATTGCTTGACTTCCATAAAGTGCTGTCAAAGTATAATATATTATTAAGGCCAAGATCAATCAGATAGATGAACATAAACCACAAAGTAAAAAAGCTTGCTTGTGATGTCCTAACTTGCACATCTCAATGTCACCTCCAACAACAGCTAAGATCAAGTGAAACAACTCTCAAACCTTTTACTTTAAACACTAATTTTTAAAAAAAAAAGCCCTGGCAAAAAATTGATCAATATTATTCACCATACAATTTGAATTCAAGAAAAATATGTGGACTGCTGCATTGCTCAATGATTAAACTTCAACTCAAAGCTTTAAAATGATTACAAATTAACCCAACTGACCAAAATGTGAAGTTATTTCCATTTTGTGATGACAAGGAGTGTATTAAATCTTAATAAAAGTGCATCATTTTGTCTCCCATATCTGTATTACCATCTTTAATATTGAGAGAATCGTTAAGATCAAAGTACATTGAAAGAAAATGTAAACTAATTACCATTGATAATGTTCTTGAACCACTATTGAACCAAAGGTGTTGAAGTAATCACTCAACGTTTTTCAAGAAATACAACATCTTCCAGTCAACTGATCATTTTCTCTGGACTGGGTTGAAAGTAGTTTATTTTTTTGTGAAGATAAACAAAAGATGTGTGAGGAGCACATGCTTGCAACAAGTGAATAATTAGAGATAAAGGCAATATAATTGATTGAAAGGACTAGCACGCGGTCTCAATAAAGAATGGCCAAAACAATAATTTCCTGAGATAAAGTGTAAAGAGATAATTCAATTAACAATAGAGTTATTACTTTGCACATATTGAGGCACTCTAACTGGAGTCTGCAGTACATGGTTATTACCCAGTAGTCCAGTCAGTAAGGCTAAATTACTTAATAACCAAACTTGTACAGAGTTTGCAGCTGGTTGGTTATGGAACATGACACTCAAAAAAGTAGTCAACCCACAAATGAATCTAATTGAGTAGAAATTGAAAAATGTATAATACCCTGGCTGTGAATAGACTCCTAACACAAATCTTAAGTAGTTACACCAATTCTTATGAGTTAAATCATTGAAAAGCTGTGAATCAATTTGTACTATGCAAATAACATGTGTGCCTGTGTACAAAATACAATAGAAACAATAAATTTGCATAACTGAAAACTCACTTGGATCAAACAAAAAGTAATTGGGATTAATGGCAAAACAGTCTAATAAATTTTCTCTACTTTTTTGAAATAAGAAACAAAGAATCTCTCGAAGAATGAAAATAGAACAGCTCCCACACCTTTGGGAGATAAAACACGGTGGGTAAATTCCGTTACAAATCCATGTTTGCTTAGCAAACTAACGATTAACCGTAATGCGCTTTAGATTTAAGCAAAAGCAAATAGAAAGAATTGGTATGAATGACTTTCCAAATCAGGCTTTCCATTTATGCACAATTTCATTTGCTTTCTGTGGAGATCAGTGACAAGTACATGAATGCAAAGATATCTTTACTTGTTTCAATTCAACGATCACTGTGGATTCAATGAATTGGGAGATCATCAGTCCTTTGACTTAAATTCAATTTTTTGACGCAATCTTCGATAAATGAACTTGGCAGAGCCATCAGAAGCTTAGGGAAGGAAATGGTCATAGCAGTTGAGGAAAAAAACAACGTGAAGTGATAATAACTGCCAATATCATATACCGATACTCACTTCCAAATAGAGTACAAGCTCTTAGATTGCTCGCAATAATCTATTCACGCTCATATTGTATATTAACCCCCGCGCAGCCATGTAATATCCTCTATTTATCTTCCAACTCCATGAAGTCAGCATACAACAATAAGGGAACAAAAACCCCAAAAACCAAAAGATCTATTCTTAAATCCGACACAGCAATTTCCTTTTGTTTCGGAAAGAACTACTTAAAACACGAAGGCAGCTAAGTGGTTTTCATACATGAGTTTCCTGAGATGCATGTGTGTAAATTAAACGCAAATGTGCGAAACTATTTCAGGAACAAGGTTTACGTTTGGAAAAAAAAAAAGAGCCAATCATAACGAAAATTTTGAAATAAAACATAAAGAGCTCTTTTCTTGTAGGTTTAACGAAGATTTAGCTGTTAAAGGGAGAACAAAAAGGATAAAAGGATTCACTTGCGACACAACAACAATGTGAAGGAATCAAATGAAGCACCTTCGCAATGCCCACTGGCGACAAACTAGGCGCTCCTGATGACTATCGGTGTAAATACACAGTCATTGCAAATACTCTCTTAGCCACAAAGTCTAAGAAAATTATTTTAAGAAGCACAAAAAAGGAATGATGAAATTCATAATTTCCTCACTCTGGATGAAAAAGTAAATCGGGCCTCGCATTTGTAAATGCGAGAACAAACACAATTATTACGATTCGAAACTTAAGAAAAAAAAACTTCGCTTCGCACTTATAGAATATAATTTCCCATACCAAAAGTAGTAATTAGGAGGTAGTCTAGTCTATAGGCATGAGGTGTGTGAAGCAAATCTTGCGTCAAATTGTTCAAACCGAAGACTGGCATCCAGAGTACGCCACCGTGATATACCAGCATGCTGACAAGATTAGGTCGCAAAATAAACTTCTTCCCGTCATGTAACACAGCTTCATCATCTCCTAACTCCTCACAACTCCATCAAACGCAGTTTATGTTTTGCTAATTATATCGAGATCGTTTGCTGGTGTTTTCATGGCACTACACAAGTAGAATTATAAGTGATACTATAGCGTGTGGTAACTCTAGCTCAGTATTTTCGTAGTGGCGATCAGTCGACACAATGACTAAATGACTAAAATAATCATTCTTTTGATTATTTTCCAAGGGATCAAACCACCTTAAACTATCGCGTAAGTTATTTTAGAAAGGGAAGATGCATTCGTTGCGTTTGCGGTGAAGTTTTATAGAAGCGATCCCCGCCGCCATGCCGCCATCAAAACCTACGGGTTCCTATTTGTTCATACTTCCACGATTCACACCTTTGATGAAAGCACAAATCAAAAATTAATCACTTAAGACTCCTTACCTTGAGCTAGAAGGTAAAGGAAGGCGAAGAAGATCAAGGAAAAGAGACGTCCTCCAACTTTCGTCGCCATATTGCTCAACTGCGAGTGGAACAGCCAACCATCGAGTTGAGTTCGATCGAAAATAGCTACAACAGAGCGGCAGTGACGTATTCTACCCCCTACTGAGACAAGTCTTTGGATCGAAAAACACGCCTAACTTAAAGGTCTTGAACTGTTTGCTTCGGCATCCAAAATTTAACACGTCAAAGCTCGTAATCCAACGATATTCGAATGAGGGAAGTCAGTGCAATGCAGCCGATATCCACGCGGAATTTGACAAGTATGCGACGGCTTGCGATGTTTGTACTTGCAGAAGAGTAATATGTTATGTGGAGAACAATAAACACTAATCATTCTTTTCATAGCGACCAATCACAGAACGGATTAGCGAATTCTTCAAGAATTACAAAATGGTGTTAAAAGAAAGCAGCCTTTTCACCGAATACAAATTCTCAATTATTGAGGGTTTCTTATCTCGTAGCCAAGGAAGAGAATGCGACTTACGCCTTTGTTCGACATGACTACGAAAACGGCCTCGGGCGCCATTTTGTGTGGAAATGTCTGCGGTTTCTTTCTCTTTGTTCGCAACGGATCGAATTGAGCTGTTCAAACTGAAACCGTGGCTCTACTCAACGTTAACGATTTACCATACATAAAATTCCGTTGCAAGATTTCATAGTACGTACTATATCAGCAATGGCTTTTCGCAGACTTTAAATTATCCTATTGATAACTAGGCGGATCAACTGATCAGCGATAACGATGTACAAGAGCCTCTGGAGAGCGAGCAAATATCTTGTCAACTCACTGTTTTTGTTGTTGTTTCAATAGCCTCAATTCACCAATTTTTCTACGATTTTAAAAAAACAATGCATGCTTGTTTAATATGCAAAAAATAAAAATAAAAAACCACTTCTAGAGAATGCTATTAGTCCAACCTGAAAATGAAATCTCAACTTGTATCATGAAATCTAGCTTCCTTAAAAAGCGACATTCTTGAGGAAAAGAGGTAATTTTCCAAAGAAACTGGTGCGGCGTATGACAAAATTTGGTCTGTTGAACTTGACTTGATAATGTTAAATGGCTACCTTAGAGAGGTTAGAAAGCTGACGTTTCCCGCGAGCATTAATCGTTGGTCTCTAGAGCGAATGGCAAAACAAAAGGACACTCTTTCAATTTATTGTTGCAACCAAGAGATTATGAACTGCAACTTGTTTCATTATATAATTATAGTTTTGTTATTTCTCTCGCCACTCTCTACTATATGCAAAGGAATTACAGTCAAAGTTGTTAGATATGCATTTTTTTTTCTACTGATTACAATTTTGTTCAGTCGATAAATGTTTTCTGACGGAAAATGAAGGTTTCGCGTGACAATGATTTTACCATAAGATGTTCACCAACATTTCTTATCTCCAACCATTGCATTTTCTGTTAGGTTCAGTACACGAGCCTGGAAAATTTTTTTTCTGCTTTCATTTAGATAAATATACTGGATTTAGACGTAGAATGCGCTGGCATTTTGAAGGATCTCTTTTCAGGCTTATCTGCTGAGCTGAAGGAACATTCAAACCCTTTTGCTTATGAGGGAAATTTCAGCCCGGCTAGCGAGCCTTTTGCTTTTTTCATGCCAGCAACTATTAATTTCGAAGAAAACTGAGCATTTAATTTCTATCCGGGAAAAATTGTCATTCCGACTATCGAGATCTCGGTGGTAAAAACGAAGATCTTGAGCCTTGCGCTTAAATGAATGCATCGCATGTTTTTCCAAAGAAAACAGTCGTATGTGCGGTGAGGGTCAACTGGCCGAGCCGGCCGGCGTGGCTAGTCGGGTTTATATTACTAACGTTGGTTTTTGTAAGAGGCCTTCAATTTTTACGTAATTCAATCACTCCGAGATTTAAAATTTCTGGCCACATGTTTACAAGTCAGTTTATTTCATAAAATTCAGAGATACTATATGTAAAGGAAAAATTTGTCCCCATGTGCTGTTTTCCCAACATCCTGGCGATGCACAACCGATTTTTCTCGATCCTTGCCATTCGCAAGATTTGCACTTACAATAAAATTTTGAAGCGTCCCGGCTTGGAAGAAGAGGTATGTCGGATATCATGACGGCGGGCTAAAATGATAAAAATAGAGACAATTAGTCTTAAGGGCAATACTAAAATATCGCAAACAACAGCAACCATGCCTTGCCTAACGTTCTCGAGATCATTTCTACAGCCGCTCTCAGCAGGTACTTCACAAACTTCATCAAACATCAGCTAGTCAGCTTTGCAGGAGACTTCTGACAAATTGCTCAATATCTCCTGAACGTATTGGTAGGTGTTTATCATGCGGTCTGGCCCACCGGCGACTTTTAAAGAAAAACTAAATTTGTAACTTAGATACGTTACAGGTATTCTTATCAAAAACTCGTCGCCAGTTCTCCTCGGTTATAGTATTTACAATCATCCAGACACATCATAATATCAAAGCTTGGTCGTGTGGTCACGATCACTTTTTACTCCTTTGTTCAAACTGTTTACTGCATAGCAACTATGCCATACGATACGTAAGAGGAATCTAATTCTTTCTCAGGGATGGTAACTTAACGCGCCAAATGTTTATCTTCGTGCGCCCACCCAACTTTTCTGTCAAGAACAGGAAACACATTGTCTGGATGATGTATATGAAATAAACAATGAGTGACCGTATGGAAATGTAATTTCAAATAGATTGACTCTCACAGGGTGTTACTTTGTTACTATTTTGCGTCCCAGTGGCCAGCAAAAGAAAACCTTGTCGGCTCACACATTTCTTTTAATATAACTACACGTAGCGCATTTAAATTCTTTCTGCTGCGTTAGGTTGTCACGTTCCGTCCTTTCCCCCAACAAACGACCAAGGACTCGGAGCCTTAATCATGTTAATGGACTCTTTCCGGTATCAAAATTGGCGCCCGACAGACTCTAGCAATTATCTCCAAGGAAAAATAATCCTCATAGAGTGAAACGGGTAAAATATACCAAAATCCCAATTTTATATAACTTAAGTTGCTTGAGAAATGACGCTCGGATATAGTTCACATTTACAATCTATAATTGTGTTTTTCTTTTTTTTTTTTTTTCATATATTCATACTACGTTTCTCTCAGCTGAAACAAGCTAAGCAAGAAAACACAGTTATGAACATTTAATTTTCATGGAAATCAGAAAGAGTGCTTCTTTTGTTGGTTTTTGAGACTTTTTTAGAGTTCCAAACTGACGACTGAAGCAGAAGTATCCATCTCCTAATAATAGATGAGCTGATACCGATGCTAAATACACGATATTGTCCAAACCGGTGTCAGATCGGAAGATATCAAGACCATTAAGAGGTATTTGAAGGCTTTCGATATTGTATTTGACCATAGCCATGCTGCGTCTTTATCAGAGTGAAATGTTCCGCAAGCAACCGTGGACGATAATCCTACTCTTGTACGTTGGGTCAGCAGTGATCTAATCGGCCCAAAATAACGAATCTTGCCTCTATCAGTTTATATTCTTTATTAGAGCCTGCGTTCCTCTGGTCATCACATGTAGACAAAAAGCGGAGTTGCGCCGACGGTGAACCATGCGGTTGCGAATGACAAGGGACTGTCTATTGCTTAGGGGCGGAGGAGGGGGGACCCGATGACTTTGGGAGGGATCACATGGTTTTAAGGGGTAACGGAGGGTGGATCAGTCTTGGCCAACCGAGCGCGGAAAGGGGGTAGACCATAGAAAACTGACTGTCAATGAATTGCCAATGTTATCAATACACGACCAAAATCCATAATGACCATAATTACCGGTCCCTAATCAGTTTCGTTTGACTTGTTTGTAATTGTTGATACATCAATGGCCTGAGCTGAGCAACAATCAACAATAACCCTATTTTTGGTCAAACACATAAGGTAACATACCAGTCAACTCTATGTCCTTAAAACATCAATTTTGATATTGTAGAAAAACTCTGTGTTGTGTCAGGTGTTGATAATAATAATGATAATAATAATAATAATGGTTTATTAACAGATCCACTAGGTGGCTCTTCCCTGTTAAAAATACATCAATTACCGTGATTAAAATAAATCAAATTAAGTTATTCACAAATTACGCAATATGCAATTAAAAGTAGAAGTAAGGATGAAAGAATAAAAATTACAGTAAAACTAACTAATCGCTCTGTACTCTATTACATAAAAAATTCCTTGAAAGTCTTAAAAAGTTTCTGTAATCTTTACAGTTTCTAATAGATTCTGGTAAATTGTTAAATAGCTCCGACGCGTTGTCTTGGAAAGTGCTGTTTTCGGTCGGGACCACTAAATAAATCTAATTGAATTGCTTGAGCGCCAGTTCCTTGCGGCATTCCTGTTTTATTTTTTTAAGATAATCTGGCCAAATCTCAGTGTTATGCAAAGCTTAAGTTTTAAGTACATCCCGAAAGTACTTAACATAGTGACCGAGTACAAAACTTGCAGCAGCAAATTGAACTCGTTGCAAACGGCGAAGTAAGAATTGTGGTAAAGGGTAAAAAAACAGATCCGCATAATCTAGTTTTGATAAAATCAATGTTTCTACCAGTTGCTTTCTAAGCTCAAATTTGGCAAGGTATTTCAATTTTCTTAATATCGATAGAGTGGCGTAGCATCCAGATACCGTGTGCTTGAAGTGATCGTCCCGCTTAAGATGTTCATTGATGTGAACTCCAAGCAGTTTGCAAGATTTAATACGTTCTAGTTTATAACCACTGACTACGATGTTAGGATCATACTCGTCAAGGTGATGTATTCTGGACATTTGCGGGGTGGATAGAATCATAACCTTTGTTTTTATAAATAACCTTGATGAAGTTTTCCAATCTGCTTACAAACAACTGCATAGTGCTGAGACGGCTCTTCTCAGAGTCCGAAATGATATTTCGATAGCTTTAGATAATCATCAGTCAGCCATTTCACTACTTTTAGATTTGTCCGCTGCGTTCGACACGGTAGACCACACTATTTTACTTAATAGACTTGCTGTACGGTTCGGTATCACTGGCTCCACGCTCTCTTGGTTTACCTCCTATCTTTGCAATCGTTACCAGTTTGTTGGTATTAGGGGGGAGTGGTCTACACATCGCCCATTGGTATGTGGGGCTCCTCAGGGGTCTTTTTTAGGTCCCATACTCTACTTACTGTACACTTCACCACTCGGGGATATTGATGGAAGGTATAACATGGGTTATCACTTTTATGCCGATGATACCCAGTTGTACTTGTCCTTCGACTCCCGGGGTCGTGATGCGGAGGCTTTGGCAGTTTCTCAGGTTCAAGCGTGTGCTCATGAGATAGTCAACTGGATGTGCTGTAATAAGCTTAAGCTGAACGGCGACAAATCGGAGCTGCTTGTTATTAGTTCTCAGTATCGGCCTCGTGCCGTGTTATCTTCTCTTAATATTGGTTGTTCCGTAGTACATTCATCAACATCAGCTCGTAATTTGGTTGTAGTTTTCAACAATGGTCTAACGTTTGAGAAGCATATTGGTACTATATGTAAATCGGCTTTTTACCATCTAAGGAGGATAGCCAAAATTAGGAGCTATCTGTCAGAGGAGTCTACAGTAGCGCTTATACATGCTTTTATAACTTGTAGGTTAGACAATGGGAATGCCCTTTTATACGGGCTACCAAAATACCAGACTCAGAGGCTACAGTCTGTACAGAACTGTGCCGCTCGTCTTGTTAAGCGTTGTCCTAAATTTGGTCATGCTTCACCATTACTTTCGGAGCTCCATTGGTTACCAGTAGAGCATCGCATTGTTTTTAAGATCTTGTTGTTGGTTTTTGAATCTCTGAATAATTTAGCCCCTTCTTATCTTAGTGATTTGCTAACACCGTATATCCCCAGTCGTAGTCTCAGGTCATCCAAACAGTCTCTTCTGGTTGTCCCAAGGTCTATTCAAAAGTCTTATGGTGACAGAGCTTTCGCGGGGGCTGCCCCACGGTTGTGGAATGCTCTGCCCATTCATTTATTTATTTATTTATTTAATCACTTTCACCAGAGTGTGGTGAGGGTCGCACAACAGAGCGAGGCTCCAAATTAAGTGCGCCCTATATCCCACCAATCCCACCCCAGGGGAGGATATCCATCACACAGTAATCTCGTGTGTGGGAAATTAACGTCTCCTACCCCATTATTCATATGAGACAGCCTGGTTTTTCTTTGGCAGCTTTTAAGAAATGGCTGAAGACTTGTCGTTTTAAAAAAGCTTTCTTTTCAAATATTTTGTAATTTTATGTGATTGTTTGTCTTAATTATTTTGTCTTTAATCAATTGTAGTTATTATCTTTTTAACTCAGCCATGATTGTAAAGCGCCATAGAGCAGTCGGATATGGCGCTATATAGGTGCATTATTTATTTATCTATTCATTTATTATTCATATTTATCGTTGTTAAAGACGAGGGTACTCTACTTAGACCAGGCACTTGGTTTATTAATTGATTGGGAGATAGTGTTTCCACAGTTATTTAGGTCAGATATTTTAGCATGATTAGGTCAGATATTTTAGCATTTTAGCACGTAGATTATCGTGTCGTCCGCATACTGGACGCATTTGACATTGACGTTCTCCTGAACATCAGCAACATAGATATTGAATAGCACCAGACTCAAGATGGAGCCTTGCGGAACCCCAAAATTGACGTTTTTAATCTCTGAGCACGTGTCATCATCGATCTGTGCGAATTGTTTACGATGCAATGTGATTGAGTGTCCATATCAGGAAGTCTCTAGGGAAACCTAATTTACCCATCTTGGTGATAAGATTTCTGAAACAGATCATATGGAAGGCTTTGGAGAAGTCGGCTAAGATGATCATAGTTACCTCCGAACGTTTCATGGCTTTGACTATGTCGTCTCGTATGGCTTGAAGTACAGTAGTAGTCGATTGTCGCTTTCGATAGGCAGTTATGTAATTGTCGAGAACATTGTTCTTATCAATAAAAACAGACAGCTGACGGAAAATATTGATATAGGTCGTAAATCTTTCTCGGATTTAATTTGGCTCCCTTTAGGAATCACGCAGATGCGCGCGATCTTCCAAGTAGATGGAAAGTACAAGTTCTTGATGCAGGTGTTGATGACATCAGTAAGCAAAGACCCCAGATAATCTGCAGCCATTTTGATCATGTTTGCAGGGATGTTATCAGGACCAGTTGAACAGTCTGATCGAATGTTGCGTAACTCGTGGATGACCTCTTTAAAAGTAACGGTCCTGATTTGAAAACCGTTATCAAAGTTTGCAGGGAGTTATTGAATCAAGTTTATAATTGACGCGTGATCATCAACATGGTGGGCGTTGATGCCAATGGTGCGTTCGGCCGTGGATGCAAGGAAATTGTTTAGCTTGTCCGGTTGCATAGTTATTCGCTGCGGGCTCGGATGTAGGATACGGTGAACTACTTTCCAAACTTCTTTTGGTTTCTTAGATGACAACATCCTTTCCATGAAGTTTCTCTTGGTTGACTTAATTAACTCTTTAAGGCGATTATTAAAACAAAAACAAAACAAAAAAAAGACCCATTTATCCCATCATACTATTCATGCCTTGATAAAACATAATAAATTGCTACACTTAATTCAAGACTACAAGAGGTGAAATGTACCGTGTTAGCATTACGTTTCTCTCCGACGCCATTTGGTTTCCTGTGAAAGCGGGAACTGGGGCCTATGCAGTCTTCACTTCCGGTGTGCCCAGTCTTCCGGAGAATTGCGGTAATCGACTGAAAGCAAAAGTTTTGCTCGTTTTTGTATGAATTACATACATGCCAAGCTTTAATGGGCAAGATAAAAAAAAAAAAATTAAAATATACAAAGACAAAGAATTAGAGCCCAAAAGGGATGGGCACGAACGGGACACTCAGCCCTGCGGGGTGCCTACCTCAGGAAAATGCAAGAAAGTATAAGAATTTAAAACATATAGAAAAACATAAATAAATAAATAAATAAACTAAGTCGTAGTAAGAGGAAAATATAATTGTAGGAGAATCTAGTTGTACAAAATTGTCATCTAAATGTAGAGAAATCTAAAGGAAATGAAAAATAAAATTTATACGTATACATATATAATTTTTTCTCGTTGCCATGTTCCCACCAATAACGTAGCTCCATTCTCTGCTTTTAAAAGCACACACAACCCACAATTCCTCTATTCGCTCCGACGAAGGGCTAACGCTCGAAACGTCAGCTTTTGTAATCGTTAAGGTGGCCAATTTACCACTTCAACTTTGTTGATATATCCAGATTATTTCGTTACTCCCACCGACGCAGCCCCAAACAGTTTCTTTCGAAACTATCAGCCTTTATACATATATAATCAGCTGGTGACATGAACATTCGCGAGATATTGACGATGAGCAGACCATATCCTCATGAAAGACATTTATTAAAAGAGACTTGTACAAGTTCTTCGAAAATTATTTAAAAGAGGTAAAAACCACTAGGGAAGGCTTCATTGCATGAGTTGTTCCACAGTTTTACAATACGGACAAAATATGAGGCATCATGCAAAGTGCGGGTCTTACAGGCCGGAAAAGTGAGATAACAGCCAGCAGACTTACCACGGCGTGTACGTGGATGATTGTTAAAAGTTGCGTTATCAGAGACAGCCGTAAACAGCTTTGTAATAGAAAACGAGATTATCCCTTGATTTCTCTATCGTAAGTAAGTGGCAGCATATCCAAGACGACCAGCCTCCCCCGATACGACATCTGGCCTGGCTTTAAACTTAAAATCCATCCGGTGGCACGTCTGTGAACTTGCTCAAGCTTAACTTTTAGTGACTTTTGAGAAAGAGACCAGGCTTCAGTAGCGTAACAAAAGTGGGGCGTTACAGTCGCTAAATACAAGGACCTTTAGTTAACAAGAGACGTGATCCCTCCGGCAGAACTAAAAGTTTGTTTGCTTTTGCTGCAATCAGGTGTATATGTGAGTCTCAGGTAAGTTTGTTCGAGATGACTACACCAAGATCAGTGACAGCAGTCGGTAATGAGTTCCACATAGTTACTGATCGGTACAGAAAAGATCGCTGCCCATCAGCAGATTTGTATCCCGGAATATCTAATTTGTTCTTATTTCTAGTACACTGTATTTCGATCGTGTATAGTAGCCCTAGTGACAAAGCGGGAACAGAGATATCTCGGCGCTAGTCCATTAACACATTTAAACGAGAGAATTCCAACAGTATATTTCAACATACTACTAACAGGAAGCCAAATTAAGTCCCTCGGGACAGGTGTTATGTGTTCGAATTTTCTCGAGCCTGTGACCGCTCTTGCAGCACAGTTCTGGACACTTCGCGGTTTGGAGACGTTCTTCTTATCACCAAAGGGTTTGGAATTATAGGCAAAGGGACCCAATTTTTTGGACCTGTCCATCCACAATGTTAATGGCCTTCCGATCATGTCATGAACGATGTCTCTTATAGGCCCTGTGGCACGGAGAGAACATGAGTTTATTAGGCCAGTGGAATATTACAGAGCACACACATCAGAGTGCGGCTATCATTGAAGATGTCTCCTTGTCTATTAGAGGGCTTATGGCACAGACAGAACATGTGTATGAGGCCAATGGAACATGTGTATGAGATAGAATATGTGTATGAGGCCAATGGAACATGTGTATGAGATAGAACATGTGTATGAGGCCAATGTAACATCAAAGATCAACTACGAGATGGTTTTAACTATTAATGGAACTGAACTTGAACTTGTCCTCAGTATTAAACTGCTGGGTCTTGAAAATGACTCTGAACTAGCATTTAATTCCCATGTTGAGAAACTATGTAAAAAGCTGTCCCAGCGAATCGGAATATAGAGAAAGATACGATCTTGCCTGCTCATGACACAAAGATTATTGTACTATAACTCTATGATTAGATCGGTCCTGCTTTATGTCAGCTCAATCTGGACTAGCTAGCTGTAACAAAGAGATTCTAGGTCGTGTTTTAAAGTTGCAGAAACGAGCAGCCAGGGTAATTTCTGATGCCGACAACCAAGCGTCTAGTGTAAAGCTGTTCAATAGACTTCAGTGGCTCCCTTTTTATGAGGAATCTAAAATAGCTAAATGCTGCGTTGCGTACAAACGTATCAAGTGTGAAGTACCCTTATATACTGAAGGCTCTTTGATACTTAATAGTCAGCAACATGATCGTGCTACAAGATATAGCAACACTAATTTTATTTTCCCAAGATTTAATCGTATGACCGAAGGCGGTAGATCATTCGCAGTCACTACCTGTAAACTTTGGAATAGCTTAAGTCTAGAACTCAGGAATTCTGTGTCATTAGAATCTTTTGAAAACTACTATAGAAACAACCTTCTTAAGGTACAACAGAAACTACATCATTTTATATTCTGACATATGATTCATCATTTGCTCTCAAGTTACATTCTATTTTTACTTGTATTTCGTCTTCTTATTAGATAAGTATTCCTAGTTTTTATTGATAGTTATGTAAGAATTCAACATGCATTGCTTGTTAGAAGTTTTTAAATAGAGGGCCACAAGTTTATTAGTTACTTCAACTATTCCGTGCCACCCTCTCTAAATAAAGTGTATTATTATTATTACACTAGAGTGCGGCTATCATCGATGATGTCTCGATGTCTCTTGTAAGCCCTATGGCACAGAACATGCGTATGAGGCCCGTGGAACATTGCACTGCACATACACCGGCCAATGTGCAGCTATCATTGATGATGTCTCGATGTCTCTTGTAAGCCCTATGGCACAGAACATGCGTATGAGGCCCGTGGAACATTGCACTGCACACAGACCGGCCAATGTGCAGCTATGATTGATGATGTCTCAATGTCTCTTAAAGGCCCTATTTTTTCAAGAACTGGTCACAAACCTATCGTCCCACCCCACGTTTTCCCTGATCTGCCTCGCTCATTATATTCATCTAGGACGGCGGAAAATAAAGATATTTCGTCTATCGCTTGGAGAAAAGCAAATTGCTTCCAAACTTGCTGATCAGCATTTTTAAACTTGACAACCTAACAGTCAAATGTACGTATTATGTTGGCCTATGCTCTGCTTTACGAACGGATTTTCGAGTTTGACTACATGACCATCTCACAATTTACCCGCAACGACTTAACCGCAACCCGCGACCCGCCACCCGCGACCCGCCACCCGCGACCCGCGACCCCTGCAGATTAGTCATTCCTTACATTTAATGCCGGAAGTTTAGCTTAAAACGTCCGAGAAATTTCGCTGAAAAGACTTAGAAGTGGTATTCTCTCAAACAAAGTACAGCTCTTTCCTCCCAACATAAAGAGCCAAGCCTGAAACGTTTTAGATTATCGAAAAAAAGGAAAAAAAAAACATGGCACCTTGTGTTCATATTTCATGCCAAAAGGAAACTCCATGTTCCTCTTGTTGCGGAAGTTGTATGAAAGCGGCATCAGAAGTGAGAGATGGCCCAATAAAAAGATGGCTCAATAAAACCTATTTTGAGAACAATAACTAATCCATTCATGTTTCTATCTTTACATACCGTAATAAATAGTCCTTATGTCGAACTATTTTTATCGCAAGTCACCAGCGAATTATAATTCTTATGTCTACATTTTTGATGGTAGCAATTCACTGCGTTCAGTTTATGTGCGAGTTCTGGGCGCTATCTCATAGACTAGGTACCTTGAAATTTTGAAAATATGTACATTCGCATTTCATTTTCCATTTTTTCACGCCCCTCGTTTTTCTTTGTTAAAAAGAAATAAAGCAAAAATACGCGATGAAGCGAAACGAGAGAGCTAGGTACTTCATGTTTATGAAAATCCTCTAATTCCTTTGATATATATTATTTACCAGTCTTCTCTTCAGCGTAATTTCCTGATTGTATGTTTTGAAGTAAAAAAAAAAGGCTTGCTGAAAGGAGCAGACCTCGCCAGCTTCGATTTTTTTTTAAGGGTCGGTTAATCAAACAAAGCTCAGGGTTGTTATGAAAACTGCGGACGAGACCATCTTCAATCTTGCCAAACTTTACATCCGTATAGACCACTTTCATAAGTGGCTGCCGATTAATATTCATTTTTTTAAATTTAAATTAGCCCTTCTGGCCTCGTTCTCCAGTACAAAATTCAAAAGAATACATTATCTCAAGCGAGGCCATTAGGGCTAATTTAAATTGAAACAAAAGAATATTTATACGGCAGCCATTTATGAAAGTGGTCTATACGTTTATTTTTCGTGAACAATGTCGAGATGGTTTACAGCTAACAATGGTGAAACACGTATGTATATCTCGTAATCCTCTTATCAAAAGATTTTGAGATCCATTTATTGCCGCCTAAAACTGTGGCCTAAGTTAGCGTTAGTGAACTAACAGGATTTGAATTAGGATTTACGTCAATGTGTACCAGCTGACGTATCCAACTGCGTATCCAAACTAAACATCTTATTTTCGTGAGTTTTATTGCGCAGATTTCATTTCCTTTTTCCTTAATTTAACTGAAATGGCTCTTGCTATTGTTCTCTTTCCAACAGACTCAAAGACATTTTGTAATCTTGCCACATTCAAAGCAAACTATAATTCACATCCATGTGAAAATAAACAGCCTTTTCGTGTTTGACACTAGTTTCATCCACCCCGGGATCAGTTCAGGGACCGCTTACTTTGAACTCTCAGATGTAATTCCACTCACTGCAACACATTTCTTCATAAATGAGGGAGAGAGATTTATTGCATAGAGGTAATACCTCTTTAGCTGATATTCCGACCCCTTTGTGTTATATGCATGTATGTATGTACATATGTACATGTGTTGATATTTTTAAAGAGAGATCCATGTAAATCACTACTCCTGAGGGTCGAAAGGGCCAAACTCCACCGACCTCGCATTGTAAAGGCGTCGCTAAACCTTTTGTTGTTTTTTTTTTAGATTCAACACTACAATACGTTGTTATCGATTAACTGCTTTCAACACCAAAACTAAAGTTGGGAATCAACATCTCTTTGAATCAGAAACTCAGGAACGATTAAACTTTCAGACACACCTCAGATAACGAGGAAAGGCGTTTGGGAAAAAACATGGAAAGTTCTAGTAAATATGATTTCTCCTGTAATGTTCGCAATTGTTTCCGTCTGGGGAAAACAAGCCAGTTAGAGTAGCCATGGCAATTTGCAGGTCAGCCTCTTAATATCTGTAGGCTGGAAATTTCATAAAAATAGTGTGTGTATGTATGTATGTGTGTGTGTGTGTGTGTGTGTGTGTGTGTGTGTGTGTGTGTGTGTGTGTGAGTGTGTGAAAGTTTTGCATGTATTTGATAAAGAAATTGCCCCCGAGATATTTTTTACATACAAATCACTTTAACATTAAACAAAGCGGATCAAAGCTGCGGGAAAAAAATTAGTTGCTTTTTTGTTGTTTCATGTGAAGACTCAAACTAAAGCTGAATTCGTAAATAATCATTTATTTGTTCTAGAAGGCCTTACGATCAAGCGAATAGAATAATTATTTTCTCAGTTGGAAAAGTTTTTCATGTGCGTGCTGTGCAAGTACATTTGACCGGCCACAAATTGAAGAAATCTTCTTCTGTTTTCACCTGTTCTGGTCATTACGGCGCCTAAAATAGCAGTTATTTGATAAATGCTTTCCAAACCGCGGCGTTTTAGGCCAATTGAGTAAAATAAATCAGCTAGGGGCGTCGGACGAGAGCAAATTCCAAATATATCAGTCCCCCTTTCTTAACTTTAGTAACCGGAGTGCCACATTGGTAGATTGCTTCCAAAGGTTAGATTAAAATACATCTTCAGATTTTTTTTAATTTGCTTAAGATTACCTAAAAATCTTTAACATAACAGGATGCAAGCTCAGTAAAGGTAAATGACATTTCCTGAATTTTAAGCGATCTAATTCATCGTATCTCATGGAACATCTGAGCGGAGGCGATTTCCCCATGTGACATAGATTAATTCAAAATTCAGCAAATGAGAAAGGGATAAAGTGACAATCAAACCACGGAAGATTCCGTGATATCCGTGGCTATATAAACTTTGCATCTTTGCTAGTTAACCCCACATAAAAGACTAGCTAACCAAACAGTGACAACTCACAGATATTCGGAACTATTAAAGCTAGGTGCGTTTTCCGAGAAGCTGTTTGCATATTTCATTGCAAATTGAACAGTGCCATGGTTTTGGACTCAAATGCAACGAATTTAGCCTTGTTCGGAAACTCTACAAATTCTTCAGAATCGCATAGGTTTGCGCCATGGCCAATGTTCGAAACAGCCAGAATGATTATACTTGCGTTACAGATTGTTGTCTTTCTGGTGGGAACTGTCGGAAATGTTCTCGTGTGCATCATTGCGTCGCGAAAGAGAAACTTGAAGATCGTTGGCAATCGTTTCATTCTAAATTTGGCCCTCGCTGATTTGGGTGTTCTTTTTATATCCTTCCCTATGTGGATCAGCAAGGAATTCGGTATCTCTTGGCCTTTTGGAGAGTTTCTTTGCAAAACATTCCAGCCGTTCACGGATATTTTCTATGGCGTTGGAATCGGATGCATTACGGCCATTGCACTCCATCGTTACAGAATGCTGGTTCACTGTATGAAACCGCAAATGAATGTGCAAAAAGCTAAGCGAGTACTGTTTTTTATCTGGCTTCTCTCATTCTTCATCGTTGTAATGCCGTTATTTTTCGTCATGGAGCTGAGAAAAAAGCCGTTCACAGGAAAACAATACTGTGAGCCGTCATGGCCCACGAAGTTAGCTCAACAGATGTACCACACAACGATCGCAATTTCTTTCTACTTCGCCCCTCTGGTTATTATCTCGCTGACGTACATTCGTATCCGAACCAAGCTGAAAGATAGCATTCGCAAACACGACAGCTACCGTCGCTCAAGCTTTAAAGCCGATGAAACTATGTCTCGTAAAGAGACTGCTTCTAGGATTATGCAAAACCGTCGGGCATTGCGTCTTCTGGCTCCTGTTGTCGTCGTATTTGCTGTTTGCATGGCACCCTTCATCTTTCTGCATTTGGTCGCATCATTTATCAGAATAAAAGGCTCTATACACACTGCGATTGCTTTCCGTTTCTTCGCTCTTTTATTGGTTACCAACGCTTCTGCTAACCCCATTATCTACTCTGTCATGAACTCGGATTTTCGTCGCGATTTTAAGCAACTCTTGCGTTGTAATACGGACGGATGTTGCACAGATACTACAGAAGGACTCAGTCTGGCAACATTTCGACGGAGTTCGTCTTCTTTCGGTAGGCGCAGCGCCAAAGAACGAAAAAGAAGTTCCTTTCTCATCGAAAGAAGAAGAAATTCATTTTCCAGTCTTAAGAAAAGCTCCAGGAATTCCTGCGAGAAACTTCAAGCTAAAACAAACGGTGGATTAACGGAAGGAAAGCATAATAAACGAGTAGATGGATAGTGGGTCGATAATAGGCTTTGGCGAACGCTTAAACAAGTCCTGTTACGATGAGCAAAACTGTTCCACTGCTGCCTCTTCATAGCCGTGACTTTTTTTTTTTTAGTCAGTCAAATTGCATATTCTTAGCCTTTTATAGTTTGTTTTCATATTTTATTTTGCTTAGTTCTATTGTATAGCGCATTAGATCATATCCACATGTATTTTGCGCTATGTAAGTAATAATTTTATATTTTTATTTTATATTTTATATATCCAGTCCAGAGTTAAAAGGTAACGGAGAGAAGTTCTTTGTGCTCTTCGGTGCACAACAGAAATGTCCAAGAAAAATGGGTGTAAGGTAATCAAGCGTTGGGTTGCAGAATGCTTCTGTTAGAGTTAGTACCTACTTCACTCCGGCTTAATCTAGCCAACAAAAGGGAGCTCCAGCTCGAAAAAGTATTAGAATCTAGAGTTAGGAACAAATCCCTGAGTTAATCCAGCTTTTTTAAACTGACTGTGTAGCTTAAATACTTTGTATCATGGATCTACATCAATATTTTACTAACATTTCCAAGCGTTAGCAATTGGCGCCGTAAGTTATAAATACAATCTATTTTAAATCAAAATATGCAACGAGGATTTTTATTTTAAGTGTCCTTGCAATCTTCCCAATATTCGAAGTGTTTACGACCTCTCGAATTGATTGTGTATCCGCTTTGTGTTTAGAGGCTCGCCACAGCTAGTTTCAGGTGATGCTTTCTTCATTCCACAATAAATTAACGTCAGGAAAAAGCCAAAATTCAAAGGTTGCTCTTTGAACCGGATCAAGCGAGCCACTTCCGTTTACACTGAGTTTTTTCAGTTTTAAATTTGAGGTGGTAAGTTTTCGCAGTTGTATTTTTTTAAATTTTCAAGAAGAAAAGAAAAACAGTAAGTATTACACCAGATTTTCGCATTTCATGATAAAATTTACGGCTTTCTTGCTAAACATACTTATAAGCTGCCAAAAAGCATTTTACAAACATGCACATGATGGGCGAAAAACTCCCACAGCTTGATGATCGATTCCTTCCTTGTAAAAACAAAATCGGCCTTTGACAGGCCGCTAAGAAGCATTTTAGATGGGATTTTTTAGTGTAATTCATAGCTGTCTAATGCATATTATAAAAAGAGCAACTCAGTTTTTGTCACGAGAAGACATATGCACAATGGCTATTTAGATATTGGGATAATGAACCGACAATTTGGAGCCGAATTCAAGGTGAAAAATCCTCTTTTAAGACAGAACGAAATTAGTTTTTTCATCTGAAACATTCTGGTCAGTAATTAATTTTACAATTCATTATATAATACGCACGCTCTCTACAGGGACTCTTACTGATTAAAATTGTTAAAATCTTTTTTCTCCACACAAAAGAATATTTCATATTTTCTTTCTCCACAACATGATCGATGTTATAAACTTCTTATCAGCCAGCTTTGTTCTGATGTACCCAGTCCACCCTCAAACCAACAGACTGTGCGTCTGTTGGTTTGCATTGATCCAGAGTTCTCAGATATTAATTAGGTTCGCAATGTACTCATGTGTCTGCAGTATGTCGAACTACCGCACTTTATTGCCTTCCTTGGAGAGAGCTGAATTCCCCTTTCACTTTCCTCGGCTTCAGTCCACAATGCGTTTAGAATTATGTTAACCGAAATGGGTCGAAAACCTGACAAAGATGAACATCAACGGCAGTAAAAAGTATTTTAGAGAGAAAATGTGGTTTTCCTTCTTATGTACAACGAAAATGCGATCAGTTATCTATTCTGAATTTCAGGGGTATGTGATGATACATTAAAGTTGCTGTGATGTTATTCGATCGAGTTTTTGTTGTTATGTTTTGGAGTTTGAAAATTTCGAGTGTCATGATCTTAAAAAAAAGAGTAATCACCACGAAAAGCGCTTTTTAATCTAAATTGGAAAACGCGAACATGAACCAAAGCTGCGATTGTGACAGGTGTGAAAATCCCTCCATAGAGATAAGGTACACTGTGAAGACTGACGCATTACACACACACACACACACACACACACACACACACACGCACACACTCACACACACACTCACACTCACACACACACACACACACACACACACACACACACGCACACACACACACACATAAAAAAAAAAACAGAATTCTGCAGATCAACCGATAAGGGATGGACATCTATAACGTGTTTCCTTGATTTATATATTAAATGTCATTCAGACTCCCCGACTATCAATTTAATGGCTAGGTTTTTTTTAATTTTTTTTTATTGCACTTTGATTGTATTTTCCTTTAATATTTTGGTTCAGACAGAAAATAAAGAGTTTTCTGAGCGTAGGCTTTTTCAATAGCAATTACAATGCGAATTCACGCGAGACACGCATATCACAGCGTGTTGTTTTTCAATAGCTATTCTCACGAGTAATAATCTCCAGGAGACCTGGTATCTTCTTGTAAAAACGAGACTTCATTTTCGGACAGCTATCATAAATTAAGAACTAGGATACCGCAATATTATGGCCTACTTGAGTATAAGATGAGATATGCAATAAAACCTCATAGATCTCTTGTCCTTCTTGTCGCCTGACGATGACTTGAAACCTTTTTAAAAGGTCACTCATGTTCTGTATTAATCTGTAAACTACGCGCAGTTTAACGACCTTCCCAAGCATAAAAGGTCGACAATACAATTGTTCGAAGAAGACAAATAGTTTAAAAAAGGCAGTCAACTCTTTTTATGAATCGAAGAGTTCCACGGGACCTTGAAATAATCCTGAAATGGAAAGATGCAGACAGTGGAAAAACACTATAGAAAAGGGTTTTTCTTAGCTAAAAGGCATCGTTACACAATCAAAAAGTTTGTGAAGAACCATGGTTGCATCTCCCTCTTATCAGATTATTTTGCAGTCTGTTCCTTTTTACTGTCCTATTGTCCTGCTTTCGCATATTTTGTTATTGCTCTTATTTGACTCTTATTTTTATGTAAGAGAAAAAAGATAATTTGTGTAGTCCTTCAGCAAACATAAATGCTCTTTTTCTTTATCTCCTGTAATGAAATAATAAACAAACGAAACCTTCTAACTACAACGCTGGTCTGGCTGTTTTTTTTCTCTTTACAAAACGTAGACGTCTGCCTTTGGGCTGAACGCCTCTTACTAAATGTGTGGATCAGTAAAGCATTCAGCATTACTCATAATCTGAATAACTGGCGTGTTCATTGTCGCTCAGTAAAAGAGAATTTAATCCTTTTGGTGATTCTGACTTTCTTCTTCAACGCTCGTATCGACATCTCTCCATATTCGACAATAAAGCAAAAATCAACCCATGATCTTCCCCTATCCAGTAGCGGTTCAGAGTTTTTGTGAGGCCTGGAAGTCATTCACAAATGATGACGTTTCTTTTCGTGGGCATTTGAATTCATAGGACCCAAAATTAGATGTTGCCAACCAAGCAGACGTATGTTTCATATTTGTTAAATAATCAGTAATGAAGCACTCAGTTACTATATAATTTAAAATGATTGTAAACACTGAAGAAAGTGATTGGGGACCCCCGCGTCGATCGAGGTATAAGCGAACACCATCGGAACTTATTGAAAGCTTGCATGGTGATTGCGTATGCCCTAAGGATATCTCATTTTGTACTACGTAGTATACTCGCAAGCTAAGAAAAGTTGCCGCTGGCTAAATTTTTATTTTAATTTATGTGGTCACGCATTGTAAACATCGGCGCCATCTTCCCACGACCTTAACGATTGACCCTTATATCAGCGGGAAAATATTTGATATCGTATTGTTAACGGCCAACGGGAGAAGAGAATGACTTTTCTTGATGCTTATCAATATTTTTTCAACCTCTCGTGTGTTAGCTAATGATTTTTATTCAAACTAGACGAGAAAAGGTTAGAAAAGTGGATCTGTTTTTTTGGTTAAAATTATCGTGAATAGTCGTTCGACTTTTGAATAGAGCTGTTTTTTTCTAGTTCCGCCGAGGAACTTAATATATACGTATTATATTAAATGAATTTTTGGCGTACTTCTTTTAAGTGATGGCAGATCAAGCTTCAAGCTTGAAACAGCTGAATTCTGTCGAAAACGACAGTTACTACACTTTAGTAGCGAAGTAACCTTCATTGTCGAGGTGTTCCCTCCTCTTGTAAAATGTAACTTAATGTTTTCAACTTCTTCCCTTGCAGTCTTAGGTGATCTTTTCGTCTCAGTTGAAGCTTGTTCCTTTTTTTCGCTCTAGTCTCGTTGTTGTCTTTTACCCTGGGAATACTTCGTTTTCGGGTATTCCTCGATGTAGAGAGGTTTTTTCAAGTCGTTCAGTGATGATTCAACACTGATGTTGACTTCTAGGTTTAGCTTATTTGTCTCTTGTTAAAACTTTCTTCGCCATTGTCAGGGGATGACAGACGATCTTCACTATATCTTTATGAGCCTGACGATCTATATTTAGCAGAAGGCCAAAACACGCCAAAACACGCCAAAACATGCCAAGTCCCAATGAGGGCTAAGGAATTCATTACTAATGAGGTCGCCACCTTGCCTTTTTGTGGTTTCTCATGCGTGCACAATGAAGGAAAGAGGTCAGTTTTTAAGAATTTATCTTTCCATCACATGGTTTGATTGACCGAAAGAGAATTTTCATGGAAAGGACTCTGACACATTGGCGTTTGAGTTTAGTTTCTCTGGAAATCAGGTCACTGGAACTGACGCCAGGAAATGTCGCTGACAACCGCCGTTTTCAGATTTACCTCTCTACTCTACTACTTCAGGGCTAGTCAGTGATAATTTTTAGGCGCATTATTCAGCGGGTAAATCCAAGTTAAAACTTAGCTTATGGGATATAATGGCTGGTTCGCTAAATGACAAACAAAAATATAGACGCATTGAATTGATAATCCAAGAAAGAATCTAATAATCCCTCTAATGTTAACATGGAGCTACTGTTGTAAAATTAGCCTTCAACCAGCTCGTTCATGCAGAACTGCTGTGACCAATTTGCATAATTATTTGTGTGGATTGATTGCATTGCAAGTCAAAATTTTTGACAGTTTGTGAAGAGTGAAGGAAGGAGATCGGGTTTAACGCCATTACGTACCTTCTCCGTGACGAAGCCAGACAACAAGTAACAAATGAGACAATCGCTGCGAAATAACAAGCCTTGGCAAAGTATGCTCGTCTCCTGTCGAGAAAAGAACCCATGCTAACGACGATCCGAGCGAAGACGATTTAGTTGTTGACGAAAGTCCACGATAATTGAATTTGTTGTTCTCGAGACATCATCAATGTCACACCAGTTCCAGGAGTGATGTCAAGTCTTCTGCTATGTTTCTTAGTGTCCTTTATATGTAGACCGAGCGAAATCGGAGGTACGTGTCGAAAATCAAATGATTGAAATGATCACTGCATGTATGTTGGTCCAGCTTCACCTACTAAGATATCGCAAACTTCCATCTTTGAGGAAATCCTTTTAATTAGTCTCCTCTCATTTCAAAACTGGCACACCATACATCTATTTAATACTTAACGTCCTTCGTCGGAATACCCTGATCAATTTGCGTATTTTACATTTGTATAGTTTGTATACACTTGAGAAAGATCAAGCGCATATCAAATTCAAGTTAAACTATTTATGGCGCAGTCTTTTATGGCTGTCGTATTCTCGTAAGCTTAAAAGGAATACATGCGTCGATGTTCAATGTACAAACTTTTAATACAGTTGTGCTTCGTATTCTGCCACCAGCAGCACCAACTGACTTTTGCAAGGTTTGAAAGTCACTAACGTGTTGTAGACAGTTCCATGGTGATACGAAATAAGATTGACATGATTGCGGCAACATAGCGGAAGCCTAAGAAGCCATTACCGAATGTCATGGTCTCTTAGATAGTGGGCATATATTTAAAAGGAAAAGCCGCATTAATTCCTTTTTTTGGTCTTCAGTTTCCTGTCTCAGTAATGTGAAAATATTTGTATTTAATGTTCGGTATTTTTTTCTGTTGAAACTTTTACGAATTGGTCAAAAAGCAAACAAAAACAGATTTTGAAGTGGATTTTGCCGTTTGCGCTTGCGTCTCACTTGATCCTTAACTTTTACAGAAGCTGCTTGAAAATTGATTCGACCTGTTTTTATTTTAGCTTGAGATTTTGGATCGATTGAAAAGCTAATCATTCAATTTGTACACGAAAGGCAGAAGATTGTTCAGTCTTGTGACGTAAGAGAATGTAAAAAGTCAAACAAAGAATGACGTATGGCAGTCTCATTACCGTCCTGCTGATCGTGTCAGCACAGGTTATTATAACTTTTGTCTGACCTCATGGCCATGGTGTGCATTATATTTTTAATGCAATTTGCGGATACTTTAGCAAGATTGATGTAAATCTTTGAAAGAGGTTTACGATTCGCTCGACGATGACAAACTGACAGCTTTTAAATGAAGTGTAACCTAGAGCTATGTACTAAAGAATGATCGCTGGAAGGTACTTATAGCCGCCGAGATCTTTCTAGCAAATTTTTGCTCCTGTCTGAGTATCTCGCTTTTCCCAAGAAACACACGTTATACTTTTTGTGACATGTAGACCATCCTCGGAGGATGATAGAGAGCCTGGAAAGGAGGCTGCGCTCAAATCATCATCTTGCGGAAGAGCTCTGTAAGGAAGAAAAGCTCAAACAGGCAATGATAAAACCAAAATGAAATAGACTGTTAAGGACGAGGGAGGGTTAAACGGGTTGTGAATTATTTACCTTTAAGATAGGGCTCATAGGCTCCGACGAGGGGCTAACGCTGCAAATTTTAGCTTTGAAACTCTTCACAGTGGCCAACTTACATTATCAACTCAGTTAATTTTAAACCAAAATCTCCTATACAGTCATGTTCCTTTATTCACTTCTATTTCAACTTGCAAAAAAATGTCACACTATTAGCGCTGTCTTTGCGTCGCGTTGAGTGAAAAGGAAGTTGATTTCACTTCATGTAGAGCGTATCTAATTGACTGGTCATAAAAAATAACAAAAGCTACTGAGGATGAAAATTTTGTTCTGCCTCAGCTTTCGGGAAAATGCATGCTGCACCGTACCAAACCAAGTGATTGACAGAACCCAGTAGAATGTTACGGCCCAATGTGGTTGGTCGTTGATCGAATTTAAGCTCTACAGACCACTCTTTTCCACTTCGAGTTTGCAGGTTGCGCCAAAAGGTTTTGTTGTTTTTACCTCCTGCGCTAGATCTCCTGCGCTAGATCTCCTGCGCTAGATCTCCTGCGCTAGATCTCCTGCGCTTGATCTTTGAGTATCAGTGTCTTCTCACCTTATGCTCATGTTGATTTGAACTTTATGTAGATAGAAATAGATTTAGGTTGGAGTGATTGTAGTTAAAAACTCCCCGCCAGGTTAATTGCCTTGAATATTGTTATCATTTAATTTTTTTTTGAAGGGAGATCTTCCTTTTACTGCTCCCGAAATTGTTCTGGAAGGAGCTTATTTTAGTCACTGGCAAAATAGTATCATTGCAAGCACATTCAAAAGGTTCTCTGAGACTGCCTGAAGGCAAGAGATAATTTTTCTCTTTTCAATGAATGACGCTAAGATTGCTTTTCAATCCATTTTTAGGAATTGTCTTTGAACGACTATTTTATCAATCCATCTTAAATGAAACTAGCCCTCAAGGTAAGAATATTTTTCTTGAACACTTTTTTCATGGAGTGTCTTACAACTCAAAACTAAAGTAATCACAACGACCAGTCAGAACAAAGGTGGGTATCTCAAGGAGCCAATCAGAAGCCATGGCATGAGAAACTAATTTGTGAGACGCGACTGAGACGCGGGAAAACAACATTAGTCGGGTCTCTCAGATCACATGTTTATACGAAGGCTTTTCATTGGATCCTCGTGCGATTGGTTTTCACTTTTGCTTGTGATTGATCACGAGTGTAATGCGTAGCATGTGCACGTCGTGAAAACAACTCTAGTGCCATCTTGGAATTATTTCCAACTTTTAATGTCCCACCCAACTAGTCGTCTACCTAACCACCTTTGTCCATTATGTGGTATTTTCAAATGCGTAATACGGGTTTGCTGGAATGGCGATTTTTTTGCGATTGTGTGTGTTTCATTAGGACAGTAGTGTTCCTGAGTGGCGGCCATTGTTATTACAATCTGGGGTGTATATTATTTCCCTACTCTTTTTCTCTATAAATGGCGATTACAGTGATACGAGTATCTCGATCATTTTGAAAGCTGTGTCTGAAGAAAAACTCGCTATTTCTTTTAGTAGACTTCAGATTCCTTGCCTATTTAGTGTAACACATGATGGCCCAGAAGGAACTATAGACTGAAAATCTACCGGACAAGCGAAAGCTGTTTCAATGCAGCGTTCAAGTGTTTCTTAGCTATCGTTTCGACCTGAGGTGACAGGTCATCTGTGATGACATTGAACACTAAACTTATCAGACAATATTGTGATCTGACAGTTCGGACAGTGTTGCTACATTTAAAACAAAACTAAAACATTTCTTTTTAAGAAATACTTTAATTGATTCATGCTTGACATTTAGGACTACTAAAGCTTTATTACCAGGTTTTAAGTTTTACATTTTTTTATGTATGATATTATTAGGTTAGAACCTTGATGATGAAATGTAATGGTTTTTAATAGGCTTTCATAATGTAAAGCGCATTGGGGTCAGAAATGCGCTTAATAAGAATCTATTTTATTATTATTCTTATTATTCATTATCTCGATAAATGTTATTTGTAGGTACTTTCGTCACAAAAGTGCAAGCTACTGCCCGGCAGAATCCCAATCCGATTGTATATTCCCTTAAAAATGACAAAGGGTGGTTTCAGATAGACAATTCGAGCGGTGTAATTACTGCTGCAAGGACTTTAGACAGAGAGGTAGGCGCAGTACACAAGGTTTTCGGACCTGCTTCGTTTTGGTAAATGATGATAATAGTGATTCGTGTATTGATTCCTGCAGCCTGGAGCCTTCTGAAACGGCAACTACTTAACACAACATCGTTTCGTGCTGCGTAGAATCCATTTATTTTAAAATATCAAGCTCATGGTTGTTCATGGTACGTTTTGCGTCATGGCAGTAGTACCATGCGTGAACTTCGGGCGCTATGGACTACACGGTAACATTTCATCATCAGCAGTGAGGGTTTAAGAAACTCCGGCGCAAGACTATAAACACAAAAATCACCATTGTTGATGGTTTAAACAGAAGAGTATACTAGGTTATGACTGTTTGGTATCGCAAGCCTCACAAATCCTGTTTCTATTTTCGTCTTCATCTTTCCATTTCATCAAAGAAATTAGTAATTCTATATTGATGATTATTTCGTGATCTTTTTTTCTTCGCCATGTAAAAGTACATCAATCATCTACTTTACCTTTTTATGTGTTTTAAATTACTATTGATGTTTTCAAAGGGAACGGGAAACATTCTGAATTTCAAAGCAGTGGCTAAAGCAAGCAACCAAGAGGTAAAAGATATTTTAAATGGATGCACAACCACGGTTATTTAAGATAGTACTGAAGAATGCAAATAAAAGCTTTTGGGAAAACTGTCGTCATTTGGGAAGAGAGGATACTTTTGTGTAAATTTCCCCACACGGAGCCTAAGCTTTGTATGTGTCTTCTGTCCTATACAAGTCATCCACACAAGATTGCTTCCAAATGATATTACCAGAAACACCATGAATTGTGTAATAGCAAATATGTCTAAATTGAATGGCACAACTGCCATCCAGCGACTAAACGGAAATAGAAAACGACACCTTGGATTAAACTTTTTTTTTGTCCAGGTAAGTAATTTAAACTCAACTTGCCTGGCAAAAAGGGCCGTCCTGTATTCAAAGATTTTCTGAAAATGAATATTTGTCGGTAGCAGAAGTGTTATATGTCTCTGAGAATACACGACCAGTTTGGGTTGGGTAGTATTTATGCTGACATGAATCAATAGAAAGCAAATTTAATCTCAAGGAAAACATTTGACAATCTATTATACAGTCGATGTGCGAGCAACAGAGTTAACGTTATTGTATTCTTTTGATCTTTATGATAGGATACAGTTGATGTTTGGTGCACAATTCTGGATATTAACGATAACTATCCTCAATTTGAAAACCTGCCCTATCGATTCAACATATCTGAGGTACGAGTAAGGTGACAGTTAACAGCATTTTTTTTGCAATAAAGAAAATAAATATTTATTACAACAATAAGCATAATAACGGGAGCGACAATGCAATCAACAAAGAAGATAGATAGATGGACATGTAGATCAATAACTTTATTTAAGGAGGGTAAAACACTTTACAGTTAAACTGATAAACTAGTGGCCCTCATTGTACTATACATAAAAAGTAATGAATAAAATGACTAATGACTAAAATACCAAAGTAGAGTTTAACTTAAGAAATAGAGAAATGGTCGAGACCAGCTAGTGTAGGATTCCTTAAGAAAAAAAAAAGATGACGATAAAGATGACGACGAGGATGAGGATGAGGATGAAGTTAATGATCAGTTACCATTCCCAAAATGTCACTCACACGCTCTTATATTATCCCACCGCTGAAATTCCTCTCTAGGCCCTTGGCGTGTCTTAGCGGTTACAGAGGAGACAAACACGTTCTCCTTTTGCTTACGTCATTTTCTTTTTACTCAGGACACGAAAGTTGGAGAGGAGATTTTCCGTGTGTCAGCTTCTGATAAAGACAGTTCAGATCATCATAATAATGCAGTTTTCTTCAGGATCGTGGGTGGAAACACGGTCAGTGGTAAAATACTGCATTCGTAGAAAAGAATTTGATTTTCACGCATCTACTGTGCCTCATGACTTTTCCTGTGGATTCAAGAGATCATTAGCTTATGACAGGAAGTCTTTTATAAATTGGTGGTAGAAAATAAAAATCCCCTTACTAGTTACCAATTATTTCTCACCTGTACCCAAATAGGTATCCGTATCGGGTAATCTTGCAAACTTTCATCTAGCCGTAAGAGTAATTTAAATGTATACTTATTAATGCATACTTCAACCAAACAAACATGTGTGCATAACAACACTGGAAGACGTCTTCAGTTAAAAGTCTTCCCCAAAGTTCTGAGGAAGACGAATTTAAATTTATGATAACATTTTGATAAGGAAAAAACTTTAAAAAGTATAATTGTTGTGGGGGGAAATTCGGAAAAAAGGGCTTTGAAAATAACCTATAAAAATGAATTTCATAACGTTTCATCTCTGATTTTTGTTTCAGGATGGAACTTTTAAAATTGATGGTGGAACTGGGAAGATTATGTTAGACAAACCAGTCGATTTCGATGGGTCTACACGGCAATATAGTTTAAATGTGACCGCAACGGTAAGAGAAACCTGCTTTGTTTATAATGTAACAATCAAAAGCGTCAATGAATTTGAATATATGAAAAACATATATGTGTTTTCATAAAATGTGCGAAAGCGATCTTAGCAGTAATGAACCCTACTTATGTAGTAGTGGAAATCAGGCCTGACAAAACAAAATTTAGGCCCGTATGGGATTTGAGCCCATGAGCTCTGCCATACCGGTGCAGTGCTGTACCAACTGAGCCAACAAGCCAAGTGGGAAGCGGTCATTCTGTTGGTTTCGTATGAAACCCGTTGAAGTGGTAAATCTTACGTCCATTCAAGGGTGATATTGTGAGGAGACTTTGGATGCTGATCACTCTTGGGGTTCAAGGGTTAAGACAAAGGATATACTATATATATCATTATTCAAACACTATCACAAATTCTTCAATCTGATTGGCTACGCTTCTCACTATGTATTCCATGATGTATGGCTGACAGTATATTGAGTAGCCTAACATTCCGCAGTTGCAATCAAAAAAAGAAATTGAAATGGTAATATAAAAAATGGGCATTGGATTCCATTGAACGACTGGTAAATTTATTTAAATACGACTGAATTATCTCATCACGACTTCCATGTTTGAAAGATAATTCGGGCTTCGCCCTGGCCAACCATAGCTTGATAGAAATCTTGAGTTCGTAATCTAATTTGTGGTCATCATTGTACTTTACCACAATGGACATCCTCATTACTTTATGAGATTTTGACACGATTGATTTTACCTAAAACATATTTTAGGATCAGTATGGTGCGCCTACGGGCAATCAAAACTGGACAGTGGTTAACATAGGAGTGACAGATGCAGACGACCTTCCTGCGGAATTTTCTCAATATTTATATGAAGTATTGATCGACGTTGATACACCACAGGTGAGAATTATAAAGAGGTCTGCTGTTTACCACAAGGGCGTGGTTAGGGGGTCTAAGGATGCAAATAAACCACACTTTTGGCTTTTGATATATTATAATAATGATAACCCAACCTTTTATGCCCAAAACGTCAGGAAAGCTTTAGTGGAACAACGTTCCCCTCCCCTCTCCCCTCATACATGCCTCACTGACTTGAAATGTGGAAAAGTAGAAAAACCTCGATTTGTGATTTTATGAAAGGATTCCCACAACCCTCCAAAGTGGCGATCGTTTTTGCTGGTCTACCTGACTGAGACTCTCTAACCTCCCCCACAGGACTAGCGACCGCTAATTGAGCATTACGTGATAAAACATAATGACTTGTACATCATGTTACATTTTGTTCCCTGAAGTGTTATTTTTTTAGCCGTAGAAATCATTTTACTATCATGAACACGCTACCATTTGAGAATTTTGAAGCAGCGGTTCTACATTGGGCAACAGGGCGCACAAATTTAAGATTTCCCGTGGGCGCTTTTCAAAGTTAACCTTACTCCAACAATCTGTCTTACTGAACCACCAGAAACTAAGTAAATAAAACAAGCGAAGAAACTACCGAGTCAATTGGTTTTAAAATTGTATCTGACTAAGTGCATGACGCGCAAGTCAAACCAGCGCAACCTAACAAGATAATTTGGTTTTATCAACTGAGTTGATAATGTAAATTGGCCACCATAAAGAGTTTCAAAGCTAACGTTTCGAGCGTTTAGCCCCTCGTCGGAGCGAATTGACGTCCATTCGCTCTCTGCTCTGACGAACGGCTAACGCTCACAACATCAGCTATAAAGGCCAATTTTTATTATCAACTCAGTTGATAAAACCAAGTTATCTTGTTATACTCCCCCACCAACACAGTACCACAGTTTCTTTAGAAACTTACCCCCTTTATTCATCAGTGCAATCTAAGATGGCTCTAAAATGTCTTACAGGGAGGTGAAATAATCAGAGTGCACGCTGAAGACCAGGATTCTATGAAGGCTTCAGTCTCATACGTCATATATCCAGGTTAGTGTCCCTCGGTCAGAGTCTACCAGCGTGTGATCGATACGATTAGAATCCCACTCTGGGAGGAGGAGCAGCAGCAGCTAGATTTTAATGCCAATAATCTTCCGAGAGGTCACGAGCTCTTCCACCCAGCATCAAAAGAAGTCTTTGAGCGTTACCAATGACCAAAGGGTTATTGTACGATACCTTGAGCCTTAATTAAGGACAGACCATTTCTTGATACGCCAGTCGCTTAGTGTTATGGAAATTGAGGTAACCTACAGTCATTTGAGCACTCGTGCTGGCTTGGCACCAGTATAGGACTTATTTTTCCCAGCAAGAAAGGTCTTCTTTGAATCCTTAGTGGTCCTCAATGCATTCGACAGACGTCCTCATGTAAACGAGCAAGACACTCGCTCATAGGCGACATTGTCCATTGTCGACAAACATATCTGAGTTCATTGTTTCATATTGCAGCCAGTGACCCAGAAGAATATTTTAAGATCAACAACGCCACAGGAGTAATAACAGTTAACCGAAATCTTTCTCAAAAGTCGTATCCTCTTATAGTGACGGTAAGTTTCTCTGCAATGAAACTTATTCATATCGTCACTGAAAATTCGGGGCAGCTACAGAATTAGGGACACCTGCAAATTTTGAAATCATTGTGAACTTCAGATGCTTGATTTGAATTCCGTTCTTAGCTTGAGTACTCACTGATTGATTGTTTATATAAAGCCACTTATAAAGAAACGCAAAATGTCGCAACTTTAACGTATACAAGGTTAAACCTTCTCATTACTCACCTTAGTGACGGATGAGATGGCAGTTTGCGCACGGTCAAGACAGAAAGCAGGGAAACTTCTCATCTGTGCGCGAGACCAAAAGAAGTAAGCTAAACCCCTGGGTATTTTCGGCCAGGTCCACCCGAGGTTCAATCGTTAATCCTCGTAGTCACTGCACGATACTCGCCGAAGACGCGTCTCTCGCATACCTCCCAAACGCCGCACGGAGATCGAAAGGATAGGACGCCTGTAGACAAAACTAGGGCACACGAACATTCTCGGCAGCTGCATTAGAGCTCTAATGCAGCATTTAATGCTTAATTGGTGTTAGAAGATTAAATACCACATCGATTATCATCTTTTCTGATTCACCTTTTTTTCCAGGCGAAATCAACTAATCAACCTGTTGCATTTGCGCTGGTTATGATAAATGTTGGTTCAATGCCCAATCGAACATTTGTGGCATCAGTGATAGAAAATGAAGAGAATACTACCGTGTTTGACTTAACGGTATGTGGATATCTGAGTTGTTTGACCTAACGGTATGTAGATATCTGAGTTGTGTGACTTGACGGTATATGGATATCTGAGTCAAGAAAAGCACTCTTCTGAATGAAGTGCTTAGCAAGAAATACCTTCATTATGATCATCAATATAATAGTTGCTCTCAAGCCATGATTGTTTTATCTAGAGACCCTTCACTCCATAAGGAACAGTATTGACTATATTAGCAAGCACACTGACGTTACCCTATCAAAGGTTGGTGACACGCATAAAATGATTTGATACTTGTCTTTAATTTTCCCTCCATTTACTCGCAGAACTTGGAGAAATATTTCAACATCTCAGATCCTATATTCGTAATCCACCGAGGTAACGAAGGTGGCGAATTTTTTGTAAATGAAACCTTAAAGGAACTGCGGGTTGGCGCTCAAGGTTTGGATAGAGAGGAACATGACAAGTACACCTTGGTCATGGAGCTCTTCAAAGACGGGAAAAGCAAAGGTTTTGCAATGGTTAGATATGTTATTATTGGTGTGATCAATCTGTTTGCAATAAATTAATAAATTGAAAAAAATGGATAGGTGATGAACATGAAGAAAGATATTAAATAAGGGTGAACATTTCTTTCCCTCTTAAGATAAATGTAAACGTGGTGGATGTAAACGACAACACTCCAAGGTTTAAAAACCTAGCATCAGTAAGTGTACCAGAAACCACACCCGAAGGATCTGTTGTCCTCACGGTAACAGCCTTGGACCGAGACGCCGGACTGAGTGGTTCTGTGGTGTACGACATGATAGCAGGCAATGAACGAGGTATTCATGGCTGCAGTAATATGATAAGACTGCTTTTGGTTGAAAAATGTGGATTCCAAAGTCACAAAAATATCTTTCAACTTCACGCTTCCTGCACCGTTTGTCTGTCATGCTTTTACCATACATTTTTTTTGAACTGAAGAATAACTTTTTAAATGTTAGTCGAATTCTCAATGGATCTCGCCCCCAGAGTTCGCATTGTACCTGGTCTACAAATATATGTTAAAGCCAAAGACCACCAAGTTTGTCTTCCTATATTTTCCATTTTCGCAGTCTAGATTGTATAAGCTAATACACGATATCTGACAATTTAAGTGCACGACGTCTCTTAAGGATACAGCAGACCTTCGCGTATCAAATTTCGCCAAAAATATTTTTTTCACCCTAAACAAAGCATTACTATTTTAACTACAGTTTCCAAAAAATTATTTTAAAATATCGAAACGCACTCGAGCTATTTACAAAAACGTTTTTTCGAACTGAATTCTTTGAAGCGCCAAAGTGTGAAAAGCCAATTATAATGTGTCAACGAGAATGACTCCCGTGATGTTTTTCACGGCAGAACATCCCAGGTAGCAGGTAACATCCCAGGTAACATCCCAGTCGCATAGACATCTTCGTATGTCAGTTACACGTGTATATCGCAGCAGCTCGTTAAATAATGAGTTGAGTTGAAAAGGAAAAGAGCCCTTGAGTTAAAGTTAGAAAGAAGCGTGGACTTAAGAGTCAGACATTGAAGGAATTCGATCAAGAATGGCGAAAAAATCTCGCCGAAACAGGCAAGGGCTCGCATCTCGGACTCCACCGCCTCCTTGGGGTCAGTAAGAGTTGAACTTGAAGGTGCCACTGAAACTTTCCTTTGTCTGAAATTTCTTCTCGTCGCCGGCATTCCGAAGCTCTGTCACGCCTGTAGGATAGTCGAGAGTCTGCGCCAGTGATTCTATTGGCAGTCGAGAGTCTCCTGGGACTCTGCGCCTGTGATTCTATTGGCAGTCGGCATTCCGAGTTTTTCAGTGTTGACATAACTTGACATGTGAAAGTGTAGTGTGATCGTACGGGTGAGTGTAGTCCTGAGAAGGACTGTTGTCGGTGATGGTGACTGACGTTTCGACAACCTGTGCGGAAGTCATCATTAGAGTCAAGTGAATAGTTGTTTTCAGTAGAATGTTCTTGTAAAATGATTGGTCAGTTTTGCCGTTTTCCCATTGTCTGTAAGACTTAAGTGGCGTGAGTAGGTCGTGACTGGTCTGTTTCGATCCGTCGGTAAAGTTAGGTAGTTCTGTTCGGTTCGTTTGTCATATTAATGTCGTGAATGAGTCGTTTGTATGGAGCCCGTAGTAGTTGACATCTGTTTAGGGGAGTCTGTTCTAAGTTAATAAATCAGCTTTCCAGAGTCAGTCATTGAAAGTAGTTAGTGCTGTAGGTTAGGCATTGCGCAGAGTCCTAGTCAATGTTGTGGTTCGTAAGTCGATGATGTTCAGCTTGACTTTTTTTTTGTTGTGGCTTTGTGTGATGTAGGGTTGTAGGATAACTCGTCTAGTAATCTGTCGGTGAGCGTCGGTTTCCTGTAAACTGTCAACTGTAGTGAGTTGTCTTCATGGCTTACCAGACAGTCTAGAAAAGAAAGTTTGCCATTTTCTTCGACTTCTCTGGTAAACTGTATGTCAGTGTTTTTTCCGTTAAGGTGGCGTTGGAATACGTCGATTTCGTCGTGTCGTACGGCGCTGAATGTGTCGTCAACGTAGCTTAACCAACGTAGGGTAACGTTGACGACACATTCACTGCCGTACGACAATAGGGTATGAAACCTTTACGGATTGACTTGAAATTTGGTCCGAAAGCTCCCTAGATACCAATCTAAAAAAAAACCACGTGGGGCTTTCTCCGTTTTTCGAAATTGATCTCTCGCAATGATCTCCGACGCAACGCGTATCGGTAAAAATTGTGATAACGAAACTTGACAGAAAGATTGCAAAACAACCAATAGGAAAATCGAAAAATCCCCACACAGTTTTGGAGACCAACCCCTTAAGGTTGAAATTGTGCATAAGTTTCACTTGTGCGGGTAGATTTGATATCCCATTAATTCGCTCAATGAAACATCGTCAGTTTCGACTTGTCGCGCCTTAGTCGGCTTACGTTTAGATCAAGCTAAAACGAAAGAATTTCTGTTGGAAAGTGCATTTAATAACCTTTCCACTGATATATAGTTTATGGTGGTTATAATTTATGGTGCTTTAAATAGCGCGGTATCAATTTTTTTCGCGAAGGACACCCGCGAAGGTCTACCGTATCCTTAATTTGGCTTTAATAGCACAAATATTTCTTTCCGGATTATTATTTATGTAAGTTATGAGTTATTTCACAGCCTATGTCTTCTTTCGTTCTATTTCCAGCTCTATTTGCTTTGAACAATAAATCTGGAGAATTATCTTTGGTAAAACAACTCGATTATGAAGCCGCTGCGCAGTACGTACTCAACGTATCAGCTTCTGATATGGGAGAGCCTGGGCGCCGTGCTTTCAGTGGCGTGATTATAAACGTGATTGATGCCAATGATAACTCTCCGGTTCTTCAAGCACGAATCATTCAAGTTTCTCTCGCGGAAGTAAGTAAATTCGAAGTCAGCTTGACTTTGCCATGACCGCAAGATTATGAATCTACATTTTGCGGTAGAAAGTCACGTAATGGAAAAATTCATCCCTTTTAAATAGGTCATCGCTTTTGAGATTTCTAGCGTGGAACATTGTTCAATCAGAGTGTTTTGAGAGACTGACCCCATCATTACAGCCTCTAAGGTTATCTTTATACCAGTGCCAGTATCTGAACCTTCATCGATTAGTCACCTCATTCTCTTGTAGGATACTTCTTCTGGTTCATTTGTTGCTCAGTGTAATGCATCCGACGCCGACGCGGCAGCGAATGCGCGGATCACTTATCGGCTTGTAGAAGGCGCGGTCAACAGGTTCTCGATTGATAACATTACAGGCGTCATAACCACATCCGAGTCGTTTGACAAGGAAACTGAGCCCGAGGAGTACACGGTAAAGCCTTTATCATTACTCACTAAATCGTTGTTTTATCTTCGCATGCAACGGAAACATTAGGCAAGCTAATTGAGCTGCACGGTCTTCTTCGAGCAAATGACTCGTGTGTTGAAGTCTTACATGCAATTCTTTTTTATAGGTTCAGTCATCTGTCCATGTGAAATAAACGTCCCATGGTTCCTTAAAGTCAAACAGTTATCAGCTTACAAAATTAATCTTTTGTAATAGAAAAAGTCCATGTACTTTGGCTTGAAGCGTCTTTAATCTTGCGTCAGTAGCCCTCCTTGAATTATCTGAACACTTACTTATAATTAATCTCCTACCCGTAGCTGGTGGTGAACGCTCAAGACAATGGACAGCATCCCCACTCTGATGTTGGTTTCGTTGTTGTCCACATCACCAACATAAATGAGCATTCTCCAGTCTTCTCTCCGACATCATACGTAGGAGGTAAGATACTAAAGAAAATGTTGTGAAAAGGATAAATAAGGGATAGGAAACGAGGATTACAACAATATTTTACTGAACAGTAAAAACACCATGGTGATAAAATGTCTTGTACTCTAAAACTTTCAAATAAGAGTAGATTTTGCGGAGAATGGTGGGGAAACCATCAGTATCGGCTGTTATTTTGTATCGGGCACTCCCAAAAAAACAGGTTTGGTTACCCAAATCGAGAGAGCTCATCTTGGTTTCTGTAAAAGGAAGCGACCAGGCGTGTCCATGTTACCCTGGATATGACTTCCCCCTCAGCATATGTAAGTTTTCTTGGTATGTTTCTGTTACTCAAAATCCCCCCTCTTCCCCCACGGGCGGAGCGAGAGTTTTTTTTAAGAATACAACGCAATGACAGGAAACAAGACTTGAACTCGAATCTTTTGTTGCTGTGTTCAGTGTCGTCACCTTTTGGTCACTGCGCTGCGCCTCCCTTAGTAATGTCTTGCAGAGTATTTTCATGCTCTCTCAACTGTAAAAAGTTGTGAAGATGGGAAAAGGACTAAAAAATTGGTCTTTTCTCCTTAAAAAAGGCAGCGGTAGCCTATTGACACTTGTTTTTCGATTTTTGATATTCCTTTACGAGGTGTGTACAAAGATACGACTTACTATTCGCTGGTGACAACTGTTAAGGTACGTGTCCTGGGATAAGGTCCTTCAATTATCTTAATTGCTCTGTGACTATTTTTACTATAAACCAGAAAATAAATTTATTTGATAACCTGACAACCATCGCTAGAGATGTTTTCGTTTGTTTGTTTTTTTTTTTTTAAGTACTTCACCCTGTTAAGTTGGGAAAAAACAATCGATAAGGTTTTGTATCATTTTGCAAACTGCTTACGGCTTTGTAGTCACAAAGAAATGAAATTTTGAAAACCCACTCTCGACCAGACTTCTGTTCCTTTGAAGTGAAATTTTTACCCAACCTGTAGGTGTTGAAAATCGTTTAGCAAGTAGGGTACTGAACAGAGAAGAAACATCTAATTGAAACTGGGAAAAGGAATTGTGAAGGATAGAGAAGATTAACGTACAATGACGAGTTTGACTTTGAGTTTAAATTCTAAAATACAGCTTAAGAGCGAGCAATGCACTAATCTTGCAAAGGAGAAATTAATCAAAACTTAAAGAAGAAATGTAGCTGTACAGGAATCAGCATAAAGCTTGAGGGCTTTGTGTTTGACATACTTTTGTGTATCCAGGCGAGCGATGCTGATTCAGATTCACAATCTGCCATTACCTTCGAACTCGTCAATGGAAATGGATTGGGATTTTTTCACGTGGAGCCTGACACAGGTCATGTGAGAGTCGCAACCTCATTGGCTGATAAAGATGGTTCTAAGTTTTCTTTAGAAGTAAGTGCCTCGGATGGCGGGAAAAAAGCAGCCACCAACGCAATCGTAAACGTAAGTATGTAAGAAATGCTGTGAAGCCTTCCTGCGTTTGCGAAAAATATAATTAGACGCTCTGAACGCTGGCGTTTTTGTTTCTCCACCACAGTTTTTGGTCTGAGTGCCTTGCAAATTAAACCAGAGCAATCAAAATGGCCGATCAGAATGTAATAAAATATCAAAGGAAACCAACGGAATCCGGCTAGGTTAAATCAAGGAAACTGCTTGAAGCGCAGATTAGATTTAACTCTGTTTGGTGGAAGGGGGAAGAGCTCAGGTAGCGCTTATTTATCAGAATAAATTACCGGGAGAAATACACATAAAGCAATACGAACACCATCCCCGATTACTCAAGATGAGTGAATCAGAATGCTGCTCTGTCATAGACTGAAAACTATATTGGTTGAAAGCTAAGTGAAGAGCTAACAGTTTCGTCGTATCAGGAATTATGTGCGATATGTCTGCTGTAGTATCTCGATAGGTTGGTAATGTGTAATTGGAGGATATACGGGCATAATTGAGCGTCTTAACACTTTCTTGCATATTTCTTTAGATTTTTGTTCTCCGTGATGAAGATTCCCTAGTTATAAAGGCGGGGGTGGTCCCGGAAGAGATCACGAAAGGCAGACAAAAGTTTCTTGAGTATGCGTTGTGGTTTAAATCTTGCATAATTACACAAACATAGCCTAACAAGTTACGAACATGTGCTTTGATAAACACTAACAAAAACACGTCATTGAAAGAGTTGGAGGGTTGGTGTTGTAAAGATGGCGACAGAGAAGGGCACGATGAAGGTCAGCTTAAGAGCTGTGCCACATCTCACTTCCAGGCACCCGCCAACGCTGAACACGGACAAATCGGTGTGTGGAATGAAGACCGTGGGAGGGTAGAGGAGAAATAGCGGAAGCAGACTCAGCAGAATTGAACCTCTTCTTAGCTTTCAAAAATATAACGCCACCGTTTAAGTTGGAAAAGTTTTACATACGTAATGAGCGGCCTTGCTTTTTATTGGAAAATAGAAAAGATTAGCGCCAATGAAGATCACTAATTTGCACCACAAATACAGTCGAGTCTTTATTGTTTCACACAATCAATATAGTCAACTTCAAATCACGTAGAAACGATACATGATGTGTTATTTGAGTGCAAAGAAAACAACATTTGTATTATTAATACTATCCCTATTCTTGGACAGGATGATTAAAACCATAACGGGAGGGGATGCTTTTATCAAATATCTCCAGGAAGAAAATGGTGAAAACGCGTAAGTGTAATCTGATCACAATCCGCTTGGTTATATTGACGATACGCCGAGACCTGATTCCAGTTTAATTTTTCTTTGAGAAAACCGCATTCCCATTTCCCTCAAGAGAAACCGGTGAGGCTGCATTAAATGAATACAGATACCTCGTTTATAACTATGAAAACGAAACTGGTTCAGATTTGTTGTCGAGGAACCAAATAAAAACCTGATTGATTTCAAAGTTGTACTAAGCTCTCATAAAGCTCAATTTGCGAGCTTTGTTGTTATCCTACAACCATCAATTTTAATATTCCCGGCTTCAAATAGTAACTAAGGCCTTTTTGTGACACTGGAAAACGCAGTAGGGTATCCAAATGCAGTCATTCTTTCCAGAACCTCAGTAACACTCATAAAAATTCCTCGAAGCTAATAATCAGTGTGTTTTTTAACGCTGTAGGACTCTTGTGATTCTCCATGCGGTGAGAGGTAACGATGTAATGTCGGGATTTGATATTACAAGGTTAGTGCTATAACTGTGTAAAATTTTCAAATAATCTTCTCGTGCAAGTTAATTGCTGCGTTTAAGGTTTGAAACGCTTCTCAGGATAACTTAATTTCCTTTTTGAAAAATTCTAAATAATTTTTTAAAATTTTTTGATAAACTTTTGCTAATTGTGGTATACTGTATATTCTATCAAGTTGAAGTCAATCAGTTTACAGAAAAGCTGTCGTAATTTTCAACAACCTTATACCCAACCAACCCATCATTCGCAGAGATCTCGTTCCCATCGAAATCCAGTGCGGTGCCTTTGAATTCTCTGTATTCTGTGTCACGAATTTCGATTTATAAACAGAGTTGTCAACCTTTCAATTTTAATTGTTTACATTTTAATGTTTTACATTATCTGTTTTTGCCATTTTAAGAGCTCTTTCAGACAACGAAGAACTTTTGAAAACCACATATAAATTGTTCAATATACTATGGTACCGGCCACCAGACGGACCTCCTTCAGCGGAGGCTCGAACGGGGACTGAGGACGAGTTATCTGCTGTGGTCGGAGCCATGATCTGCTTTGGTGTCATTATTGGTGTAGGAGCGATGTTTATTATGATTATATTGACCATGTGAGTGACTCTTAGAGCGATAATTATGATAATTATATTGAGTGAATTTCAAAGCAATGTACATGATTAGCAAGTTAAAGCCACCCGTGTGAATGATTACAGTTTGTTTCAGACAATTTTGTGTCCGAAAATTTGTGTAAGCATCATAATCGTTACATTCGCAAGTCACGTGATGTTGTTCAGTTTTTTTCCCAGGCTATCGTTATTGTTAGTGAGTCGGTGTAAGGGGAATGACGTCACTTACTGAGAGGGAGGCTTTGAAAAGTTAAATGTGGATTTTCTTCGGCTCTTTTGACTGTGCTTGAATGGAATTTCATATTTCATATATTTTTTAGGAGAAAAAGAAGTGGTAAGAGTCCTTTTAAGAAAAAGAGACATCCAAGAGTGACGTTCAATGACAAGCTTTTCTTGTAAGTTACTAGAAGCGTTAACGAGTTTTGTCACGGTAGAAAACTTGAAACATTCTCTCCAAATGCCAGTTATACAATTTCAACTTTGATAGCTCATATAGGATGCACACATCGCCCATGACATCTTAGTTTGGAATACATAACGTACTACGTATGATGCACGATCCTCGCAGTAGAGAGCGCTATAACGTACTACACAACAACTTACTATACGTACTATAACGTACTACACGACAAATTGCCTATTGATTTTCGGTTTAAATAATTTACCAAAAAGATGACTTTAATAACGTCAAATTTAGTGTCTTTCAGTCGAGAGGAATGTGCTTCATGTCTCTATAGACAAATATACGTTTATCAGCAAGTATGACCTCATAGTTTAGATTATTCACTATTCAGTAACTTTTGTAAATAATGGAAAATTACATTTTTCTGTTGGTATATTTCAGTTAAATAGCCTTATTTCTCCTTATCTTAGCATTGACCCTGTTCAGCCTGCTGTGACATCAAACCACGTGGAATCCGCACAGGTAACATCTCCAGTCACTCAGTCCCAGCTCCTTACGCATTAGTTGTTTGTTCTACAATAGTTTATTAAATAACAACTAACTGTTACTTAACACTCTTACTCAGCTACTAACATGATGTGCCGTTGTGTTTCAAAAGATTTTAATTTTAAAACATCTTACAATATTAGAGAGAAACAATTGAAATCAATAAAAACAGGCGCACTGTAGGTTGTAGATACTGAGTCAGTTTATAGCATGAAGTGATCCCGAAATAAAACCAATTTGGTTATGACTTACAGAAATAGTTTTATTGCCATTTTAACACAAGGAATTTATCATTAAATAATAGAACATCAAAAAAATAAAATAAGTCTCCATCATATGAAAACGAGACTTTAACCTCTTACGATATTTCGCGACAATTTTGATCTAGCCATAACATGTTATAGAATCCCAGCACATTTAATGATGTGTATTGTGTTGTTAATCGCCAACCAGTAAAGCCCAAATGACAGTATGAGATAAAAATACAGAAACAGAAACACATGACAATGAATAGAAGAATACATTAGTTATACACTACTATTAACTGGATTTAACTTTCGACACATCATTGATTATTCGTTCTACGTCAACTTATAGTTGTTATGTATACGTAGATGTGAAACAATATCATGCAGCCTCGTTTTCAACTCAAAATTCCTCGCTAAATGCCTCGCTTCGTTAACCACTCAATCAGAATGCGTGTTTTTTTTCAATGATGCGATTTTGTGCGATAACTTTCGGTGACCTCAGCTTTTGCTTCTAGTTATGTTCCGTTCATAAAGTTTTTTGCAAAACGCGGTGATTTATGCGTCAAGTCCCGCAATTCGCTTCGTAGAAGTAAAGGTTTGTTAAACCTTTGAAAGATGTCGCTGTTTAGTTTGCAAACATGTCCTAGGCCCCTTAATCAAAGGGTTTGCCGAAGAACTGAAATCTTGAATTTTCCCGAAAACTCGTCTCCGTGGAGTGTATCTCTTTTTTGTTACAATTTGTGGTGTTGGTGCCCTGAGATTTCATAATAGATAATGAAGTGCTGAATATTCAACACACAAACCAGGTTCAGGTGATTTAACTCAGTATATCCTTTTGTTTTCACAGGAAGCTCAAGAGGTTATAGTCCATATACCAGCTGAGGATGACAACAGTTCTGAAGGCAGTGACGACGGCTCTCACAACGTGGTGAGCTTTTTAAATTTCGGCTACGGTTCGCGACTGGCGGCCATGAGTGAGAAAGATCCGGAAGAATTTGATGACATGGATCATAACACGTTCTTTCCCCCTCCGCCTAAAGGCCCGCCGCCGAAGCCACCGGATTCTGACGAGGAAAACTCCGACAGCATCTCGATGGGATCAAGAAGTGATTATGAAAATGAGGTGAATGTGCACTTGGAAAAGTACAACCCAGATGATGTAGCAGATGTCAGTGGGATTTTGTTAAGCCATTCTCCATCTGACTCTACTACGGAAAGCACAGACCAGTTAGTGACTGGTTACCCAAATGTTATGTTTCCCAATGGTGGTTCGTTTTTGAGAAGTTTTTCGCTGAACGAAGCGACGACTGAGTTGTAAGGAAACTACTACAAAACCGGACAGTTTAAGGAGGTTCTTTTATAATGGATAAAGAGAAAAGCAATATATACACCGGCTCAAATAACATGAAAGATGAGGCTATTTATTAGTTAATAAACAATGCAAACCGAATTTCATGGTAAGCAAAAACCGAAAAAAAATAGATCACTCAATTGGTTTTTGCCTAACACATTGGTGTAGGGATATTATTTTCTATTTTGATTTATTCATTTTTTCTTACTTTTTAAGATTATAAGGTAATTACTTTTTTCATTTAGTCCCCTAATTTCGATAAGATGTACTTCTATTAGTCTCAATGTTTTCTTATTCTAGCCGGCGTATGAGCTTTGAAAAACTTTATCGTCCATATTCAGAAAGATGGAATTTTTTTTTTTATCTTTGTTTAGGAATTTCGTAAAGGCGTACTTATGACAGTTTCGAGTATGTATTTTTGGTCGCCAGCTAGCATATGTTTAATTGCTGAATGCTTTAGTTTGGCGATAAGTTTAACTTTGCATGCACTTTGTAGACAATCTAGAAAGGTTATCACATAGAATTCTCATGTCACAAAATTTACTTTTTGACGGTCAAATAGTAATAAAAATAAAAAATATATTTTTGCAAAGGTGAAAATGACCAACTAATTAAATGCCAGTGTTAAACATTTTTCCTAAAGCGTAAGTATTCTTAGGATAACCCTGTATGGATAAAAATACCATGACTAAGAGAACATGTGAAAGAATCAAATCCAATCCAATCCTCTTTATTAGTTTTCCACTAAATGGGTTTTAAAAACTAATTACAATCAATACTAAATCAAACTCATGAACTTTAAAATATGTCTCAATCCTTAAAAAAAAACTACCGAGAAATTCTTTTAAATGTCTCTTGAAGGTTGGCAAATTGACACATTCTCTTACTTCACGTGGGAGAGAATTCCAGAAACTCGTTGCACGATATAAAAATGTGCATTGCCCAGAAGCTGACTTATAAGCTGGGATATTCAAGTTATGCTTATATCTGGTATTACAATCATGAACGCAAGCACGTGTCTTAAATCTATGACAAAGGTAGCTGGGGGCTAACCCCTTGACACATTTCAATGCTAAAAATCTAAGTGTGTATTTAAGGAAACTGGATGCGGGGAGCCACCTTAGCTCTCTTAATACCGGTGTTTTATGATCAAATCCGTTTTCCAGTGATAATTCTACAAGCGAGATTCTGAACTTTCTGCAACTTCGAATTATTTTTCATTGAAGTATTAGACCAAACCGCAGGACAGTACTATAGCTTACTAAACACTAAAGCATTTATAACCCGTTCTAGTGTCTTAGCATCAAACAGATGCTTTACCTTATTAATCTGACATAAGCTACCTATTCACGAAGACACTTGAATCAACTACCCATGAAAACCGCTTTCGGTATTTCCAGTTACAAAAGACAGCGAGGAGGAGGGGGTTGATAGCGTCTAGAGTTCCTTAAGACTCGAATTTAGTAGTCTGGATCATTCTCGCGGTAGGAAAGTGCAAAGGAAGTGAGGGGAAGGGGAGAGGGGAAGGGGAGAGGGGGAAGGGGAGAGGAGAGAGGGGGGAGGTTGACTCATTCCGCCCTCTCAAGCCACATTAATTTGTGTCCTGCGCTATGAGTGTCAGTAGGGATCTGGACGCTTATCAAGGTTCTGGATGTCTCGAGGGGACAAGTCAGCAGTCACCCTGCGTTTACACTCCATGCATCCTAAGCAAAAGCTTTCGTAGCTAATTGTTTAATCATTATAGGCAACGATAAACCCCACATTTATGGTAATGTTTTTTTATTTCAAAATAGCAAGTAAAAAAGGTCAATTCATTTTCTTTCCCAACTTACAAACTCTCCCTCACTCAGTTCAATTTTTTTGTTTGGAAACATACTTTTTGACACGGCTAAGAACTTCAGTTCCAGTCTCCCGGATGTCACGGTCACGATGTGCTTAATTCGCTCTTCCAGCTTCCTTGCTTGAATTGTTCCGCTAGCGAAAGGAGTGAAAAATGGAAGAACGTACGGGACCTGCAATTTCGGTTCAAAGATTAAACGTTCTTTTACTGCATTATACTGCTGGCCAGAAAGAGCCAACGGGATATGCCAGAGGACCATGTGGAAACTATAATGCGACGTACACCACGGTTGACCGTCTACGCCGTAACCCTGACCAGCGGTCAAACCGTGGATATTCCAGAGGTCGTTCAGTTTAGTTCTGTAGTGTTCCAGAGCCTTTTCGGCTTGTTTTAGAGCTTTAGAGGGATCCATTCCTAGGTGGATGTTGAGAGTAGTCCAATCTGCATCGCTTCCCATCCAAATGGAATTAAACTTGCTCTCCTGTTCAAGGGCGAAGCAGTTATCGTGCTTGAGAGATTTTTGTGTCACGGATTGTATTGAAATTGATGTTGAATTGAATTGTTTATCCAAACCTTTCTCTGTTTCATTGCGTTTTCTTGTCTTTATTTTCATGTCGACTTTCATCACTGATTTTTTAGCCGCTGAAAGATGATGTGCAGTATGTCTATTTGTTTTATTATTATCGTAGTGCATTTTTGCCTTTAGCTTACTTTTCTTCGCTGTAAAATTTGATAGTTTGTTAAAATGGGGATCTGTAAATTCTGAAACTTCGCTGAAGAAGCTGTCCAGATGTACGACGGCTTCCTCTTCTTTGCGCGTTTTCCTTTTTTGTCTCAAGTTTTGCTTTGCATTATTTGTCTTCTTTGTTCCTCTGTTGATCCCTTGGGTGAGCACGCGCAGTCCGTAGGGCGTGTCATTTAGCTCTCTCTCTTTATTCAGATGCATTTTCATTTTGATAGGATCAAGTAGGTTTCCAAGACCCAGGGCGTAAGCCCAAACCTGAAACAGAAGAAATAAGGAAAGCTTGGGAAGATTCTTTTTCACTGTTACTTTCGTTATTTTGGAATAGGGTCGGTATTTTAGTTTTTGTGTTTAGTGGACTAACTAGTGTATCTTAAAGGTGGTAATGCTGTGGCACATTCCCCTGATGGTGACATAACTTACGTAGTAACATCTACCTGCGTGTTCCAAGAATTACATCGAGAAACACATCTCTGAACTTATTTTCTGCGAGAGAAAAGTATACTTAAAAACAGAGAAAAAAGCGCGCGTACAAAAGAAAAATATGGCCTTTTGTGCTACAATCCCATCCGGCTTTGCCAAACCTCAAGAACATACAGATGGGCAAATAACATCTTAAAACTAACCCTTACTATTATATCGCAAAGCAAAGTCATTAAGAGATATCCTAATAAGAGCTCAACTTTAAGGGCAGAAGATCAAAAAGCGTTATCGAATGCTTGGAGTCGCACAGGCCCTATGAACACCATCGGTCAGCTTTTGCTTTCCGGCTTACCGGCGTGTCAACTCACGCAAGTTAGAGTTATTCTTTGATCAAGTGACTCCATTTATTTCTCTAATTCAACTGTCCTTCATTCAGTGGTCAAGATAGTAGATTTACCATACAATACTCGAGATTAGTTAATTTGCCTTTACATAGGAAAATAGATTTACAACACGACTGAGTACTTATAGGAAATGTCCTTACAGTAGTAACGCTATGTAACGCAATACACTAAAAACAACAACTGTGGCGCAATGTACTCTGGTTAAAAGTTGCAATGCATTCTGGTAAAGAGTGATGAAATCAAGAATTCATACTCTCTCTATATTTTTTTAAAATCCTGATTATGTTGCAGATGACTTTGTTACTGGGACCACGACATTAATTTCCATCTTGTGACTGACATAGCAGCAAGCATAGCAGATGTTTTAACTGATAATTTCAAATTACTCCTCTCTATATGAAATAGAATCTAGGCTTCTTGAGGACTGTACAATTTTTTTTCAGATTTAGTTTCTGCTGCTGCATCTACCTCGACTCACCTCGCATCATCCATGGTTCAAATAAAGTAATTTCACATATAACCGGGGATCGAATTCGTCTCCATCAATGTTTAAATGGAATCCTTCTTACTTACCTGACCATAAAGAGAGTCCGCCATTAGCCAGGGTAGCGAACCTTTCTCGTGATCCCACCATGAGTGATAAAACCCTTCTTCTTCATCCCATAAAGTCCTGTCTATTCTAGCTTTTCCATACTCAAACGCTAACTGAATCACTCGAGCCAATTCCGTTTCTCCTACAGTATCTGCAAGGACTTGACCCACCCGTAATCCCAACAGATACATAACGCTGTTGTATGTCGTGTGGTCGTAGCCCTCTAGGTAAATGATGTCATAAGTGCACGTTTTACGTAAAGGGAGACCCGAGCCCCCAGTGCTGTCACGTATGAGCCAAATCAGTGCCTTGCGAGCTGCTGGCCAGAGATCCCGAAGGATTTGTCGGTTGCCCGTCCATAGGTAAAGGTGGTAAAACTAAGACGAAATAAACAGCTTTAAGGCTACCACTTTTCTAGCCCAGTGCTCTGGCCGCTAGGCTCTCAAATCCGACATACAGCTTTTTCCGATTTGTCTATTCATGCTGATATTCATGGAAAACTTCCCGGAAACTACAATTACATGATTCTTGTAATCTATACTGGTAAATCAGCCGAATAAAAGGCAACGCGTAAAAGTTCTTAAAAAGATTCAAACAACCCAGATATTTGATTTCTTGTTATTTTTGTGTACCACTTTTAAGTAATATTCTGCTAGTTTTCTTTCAATCAGGAAACGGCTAAAGCCTCTTTAAATATTTAATGAAATGCGTCATTTGTTTCGGAAAACCTAAAATACGAATTTATTCAAGCTTCTACTCAAAAATGTTCTTTACAGTTTTCAAGCGGTGTTTTTGTCGTGTTTGTTTTGCTTTTTATAAATTTTTCCTTAAAATTCAACTCAGATACCTGTGCAAGAAAGGCTGGCGTGACATCAGCCATGACTCTTCCTCCTGGGGTATTTAACCGGTTTGTCCGGTTATGGCATCCCCACTGTATCTGTAGAGTCTCTTGTATCCATCCATCCTGGTGCTGATATCGAGCCCAGGCTCTCACAACATTGTCCAGTAGTTCTGGGAAGAAAATTAGGTACGGTAATTCCCTCTGGAAATCATTGTGAACTGAATCGACATCATTACAGTCTAGTGCCTCCCATTGCCGCCATCTGGATAGGTGAAAAAGGGAGAAATCGAAATTACAGAAATGAAGACACGAAAACGTTATTGTTATTATGTAATGTTCTTTTCATTTCTTCCTTTTATCACTAGAAGACGATCGAGAACGTTGGCAGTTACCTGCCGTCAGCCACTCGAAATCCACTTCTCCAAAAACTCAAACTGTTCACTAGATGATCCTGAAGCCAGTCAGGAAGAGAAGATTTTACAGCATGATTTCTTGTGGGAGTCCTGATGGGTGTCGAGAGGATGATGTTGGACTGCCATGAAATGATGTCCTTCAAGTTTGCTAGAAGGTTGTCTCGGATGTGCTCAGCTACATCTGTGCTGGAGTTGAAAAGGTTGCTATTCAAGAAAAAAACAGAAATAACATATGAAAATTAGAAAGTGAATTTATGACTGAAGCTCAAGACGGCTGTGTATCTTTCGTTTGAGCCTGCACTTTTCCGCTAAACGTAACCGCGGGGCGGTCTTAGGATTACTACAATTCGGTTCGAGAAAAATCAAGAGCTTTAGGTTGTTTTTGTGGAATAGCGAATCGACCAAATCCTCTTCCGAAGCGGCACGAAGAAAAGAAAATAGAAAGTATTCAATGACTACTTTGAGACGGCGTCTGAACAATTATGTAAATTTTTAAGCTTTTAAGAGCAAATGTTTTCCATCGGTTAAACATTTCGTGGCAACTGCTCAAAATTCAATTTGGCCCATATTGTCAGGTTAGGTAGACCTTAATGTAAAACAAAACACTGCACCATTTGTTTGGCTAAATATCGATTAGTTTTCGAGAAAATCGATAATAACCGAATCTTGAGAAATTGCCACAATTTGAGCTCAGCTTACAATTTAGGGCGACAAAGAAGGCTTCGCTTAACGAAATAACACACTCCAGAGAAATGAAATCTACTGAATCTTGTAGAATGATGCCAAAATATGCCAGTGTGAAAAGGAATTTGAGCAATTACATTCCGCGAACCGGCCCTCTTTTATTAAGATGAAAACTTACTGGAAAATAACCTTTAATCTAAGCATGTGGTACTAAATGAAATACGTCGAAAAGTCTGGATTTCGAAAGCCGAGTAATAGTTCTTTTACATGTCCAAAGGATTTTTTGGGGAAATGATTTAACGCGAAGAAATTGAATTTTAAAGTTGGATAAAATGCCCTGTTTTTAACCAACGTTCCAATTTATGAAGTAACATACAGAAATATAATTGTTTCAAAGACAGCTTTCAATCAAAAGCGGGATTGACGTAAAAAACATGAGACAATTTTTCGTTTTTTACTGATCTACTTTCTATTGCGGCTTCTATTCAAGGGCGGCTTCTATTTTTTCTTTTCACGAACTTTCTGCGGCTTCTATTTATGATTTTCACCCTGCGCGCGGTATAACAGACTCCCTTCAGGTCACGGTTAGCCATGGTTATTGTAAACAATTCCCTCCATGGGAAATGGATGAGAATTTAAAACGAAAGCAGAGATAAAAACCAATCTGCCGTGGTTGGCTATGCAAGGCTAGCTTACTGTATTGATTTCCTGATCGACCACGCTGCTAACTTCTAAAATGTGCTTGGAATTTCGGATTTAACCACGGGGTGCCTAATTAGATTATGTCGTAACGTAAATGACGATGTTGCGATTTTCACAAAGTTCAGCCTGGTTTTTCCATGCGGGAATGAAAAGCCCCAAATTAAATTTTATATCCTCGGAAAAAACACTATTTCCACTTATCATGAGATTAACCTGAAGCGATTCTGAGTTATACCGCATGGTGAAAATGATAATTGAACATTTGCTACAAAATGCGATATTTGCATGGATTTTGAAATATTGGTGAAATATCGTACCTTCCTCTACAAATTTGTCAATTGATACGAGTTTGCTTTCTTTTTCACTTTTCATGAGCAAAGTTCATTTGCCTCTACTCAGGGTACTGATTTCCGCCATTTTACGGCTACCGACGCTGGTTTCAGTTTTCGGGAATTTTCTAGGATAAAGAAGCAAGTCTGGGAAAAAACCTCACCACGTTTCTAAGGTATCTCTGCGCAAAATATGAAGGTTTTCAATTTTTCGATGATGTGCCACATTTTTCGAATTCCACTCAGTCAATTCAAACACTTACTCTTAATACGAACAATAGAATAAATAATCAAATTTCACCATCAATTACGTACCAGACGAGGTGGCCGAGTGGTTAAGGCGTTGGACTGCTAATCCAATGTGCTCTGCACGCGTGGGTTCGAATCCCATCCTCGTCGCACAAGTGTTATTTTCTTTTTTCCTTATTCTATCTCACCTATTTCTTCCATCGAACAAAGTTTTTTCCATTCTTTTTTAAAACTCATTTCCCTCGAAAAGTACAGTAGTAAGGTGTTGTCGATTAACATGGCCGAACAACACACCAGAAGATTTTCAAAGAATTTTGAATTAATCGAGTCAGAACTTATACGACTTGAGTCATGTTTATCCCACAAGAAACGGTTTGCAAAAAAGGTCCTGAACCTGAAATCGTCGAAGATCGACTTTTCCTGTCACGCTGGACTGGCTGAATAGTAAATAATTGCCCAAGGCTTTCTCCTTTGTCAAAAATCTTCTCACCTACGAATACGTTTCCATGCTCAGCTCTTAATAAATTCCATATATTTGTCGTAGGGTTCGATCATCGGTGGCAATGGACGCTGTCAACCCCCAATACTCGAACCTCGTTAATTTGATCATGGCGTTCCTTCAAACCAAATTCCAATTCCCTGGGATTTCCTTCAAATATTAGTCGCTCGATTCTAATTTCAGTGATAAACACAAATTTTCGATAATTGAAACGCACACTAAACCGAAGCAATGTAAATTTCGTCCCGGGTCATTTCCCAAGCGACTGAAACCCTCGATAACTTGAATTACGTTAGTCAGTTCGTGGCAATCCAAAACAAATGGAACTGTTTCAATTAGATTACCTGTAATACTGCCCAACGCTTTGTCCTGAGTGGTCTCGGTAAGGATAATACCAGGCTAAAATGAATGTCAGTGTCTCACTTATACCAGAAGGCAGTCTTGCTTTTACAGCTATCGTGCCATGAAAGCCAGAAGAGTCTATCCTCTTTCTTAGTTTTCCACTCGATTCAAACGCTTCCCAAACGGACCGGAAGTCATCTGTGACAGCAAATGTTGGTTTGTTTGTGTTGATTGACAGCAGTGTAGTACTTCCACTGTTTGGGAAATTTTTAGGCCTTTGACAAGTAAGCATTTCTCCCTTTGTTTTCCATCGTCCCTTGACACCTAGAAGGTATATTTAAAAGAAGGTGTTTTGAATCAACAAAGACTCTAAAATTCACTCACCACAAACGAGTGACACAAAGCACCATGCGTTACGCTCTAAGTCACACCAGAGAAAATTTTATGGTGGGTACGTTCCTATTTACTTTCTAAGGTGCTAAATCAAGCAGACATCTTTTTAGATAGATTGCATGGAATTATCTTTGAGTTGCTCTAAAAAAAAACATCGGAGAAGATTCTCGCGCCACAGTCCCACTGACAGCTGTAGCGCTTACCCAGTAACCCCAAGTTTTAGCAACTGACCGGAAGTGACACCCTCCTGATAAGCGTGAAGCGGCATTGCATCTTTTAATGAACACCTGTCCTCTTCATAGCTCCAGGCCATGCAATGTTCATCCTCGTTGCACATAGCTGCACACTGAGCTGAAGACACCACATCAACTCTGGTTCCAATGTTGTCGCCTCTTCTTGACGTGTCTGGAAAAAAATCACTTGCTGATTATCAAAAAAGACTATGACTTAATGTCCACCAGAAGGTGTAGTCGACCTTCAATACGTTTTTGCCCACCTCAATCGGTATAACTTCTTACTTTCAATATATCAACAAAGTTGATATATTGAAATATTGATATATAGCCCTCCGACGAAGGGCTAACGCTCGAAACGTCAGCTTTTATAATCGTAACGGTGGCCAATTTACCATTTCAACTTTGTTGATATATTGAAATTATTTCGTTATCCCCACCGACGCAGCCCCAAACAGTTTCTTTAGAAACTATCAGCCTAACTTCTTACTTGTTATAATCATAAATCACAAAGCATGTAAGTTTGTGTAATATTGTTTTAAATACATAAATGAACAAATGTAATCAGTGGATAGTTTTTTCCAAAGGCGAACGATCTCATTTATAAACTGGCATTACGGAAGTGAGAAAGTTTTTCTTCAATTAGACATTTTTTTAAAACTTTCTCACCGCTCTGGCTTTGAATCAGTTATGAAAGTTACGTGAACATTCCTACATGTTCCGATACACATAACTGACATTGTTTTCTACACAACTGAAGTCCAATGACCATACCTGGTTGTTCACCAAGAGGAATATTAAACAGGAAAGAAACATCTACTTCCTTATCAGTGGGATTCTTAACATTCAATGTAAGAACTACTCCAGGAACAAATGATAATTCTGCTTTTCTTGCACGGAGAGTGCCATAAGCAAATAAATCCATTTCAACTCCAAAAAATCTTTCATCCTCAACACTAAGTCTTGACACCGGAAAAGAACCTGAGTATGACAAGCCCTTCACACCAGGATACCCAGGGGGAGGGTGTGTCCTCAGGAGGGCAGCTTTTGTTCCCAACGACGAACTGACTCGTACACCAAGGACTGCTTTATCCAATGCACCTGGGCCGAGTTTGGCCGATCCACCTGGAGACTGGTTCTCAAGGGTCCATTCATGAAACGAACCGTCGGCTCTAAGCTCTAATGATCCTTTGAAATAAAGAAGAAGCTGAAGTTCTCTGAATTTCTAGGCAATGCAATGCTTTTCCACCTCCCAGGGTTCCAAAACAAGGTCAACTCCAAGTTCCAAGACCTATTACTCCTTCCTGTTGCTATAGTTTTTGCAGTATACTTTGTTACATCAAGATATCAACCTCTCGCTGAAAGGTTTTTTCTATTCTCATCACCGCTGGATAATAGAAGTTATGACCCTCTAATTACTTTAAGGAGATGATAGGACCCAACACACTCTAAGTTTCCTAATAGCACTCATCTACAAAATCAACTGTTTTTAGTTGTTTTTCAACTATCTTACCTGTCCCCATTCCCCCAAGTGGCACTGCAGATCTCATTCCAAGAGGCGGAGGTGTACCCCTGGGAGCCTGATAAAGGTATTTAACGGGGGAATATCGTGGAGTAACCCAGCCATGAACAGGTTTTGTCGCGTTTTCTGGTTCAACATAAAGAGCGCACTGCTGGAGGAAACTGAATTTCATGTCTGAAGTTACAACAGATGGGCCGTTAAGGAACTTGATCTTTTCAAGAGTATCGCCTATGTCAGCTGAAATCATAAATCTAACACCCATCAGTATTTTTTAACCATAACTAGGTAGGCTGGGTCATTGGCTAAAAAAGAAACGTTTTGCGTTCAGCAGTGAAATTGCAGCGTAAATAATACCTGGTGTTAAGTATAAATCGGTTATTTGGTCGTGCAATATATTTGTAACTAATTATTACCTCCATTAGGATTGGGCATCATGGTTTTCTTGCTCATTTCTTCTCGCTTCCTATGATCAGTTTCACTGTTATGTCTGCTCTCATCGCTGAAAACTTTCCTGGAATTGTTAACATATGCTATTACAATATTAGGAGCTTTGCTCTCTGACGTTTTTGACTGGCAGTCCTCCATGCTATAACATTGCACAGTGTAACAGCGATCAGTCATGATAACGGCGATATCACACAACCGGTCTTGACAACACAGCCTTGCACAGGCTGAAATTCCCTTTGATTTTCCGTGTAATTTGAATTTCCCAGCATCCATACCTGAGTACAAGGTGGTATTATTTGTGATTCGTCTGATGTTGCATTTATCATCATTAAAACTCTTTTTCCTTTTTTGAAATATTTGAAATTTATCCAGTTTAGTTTCCTTCTTGTTCATCTTCTTGTCTTTCAGACGAGAAATTGTTTCGTTCCTTTTCCTGTTTATTCTAGATTCTGTCCTTTTTCGTTTCGCTGACAAGATCCGCTTTATTTGATGATAATACTGTTTCCTAAATTTACCCCCCTTGATGTTTGATTCATTTCTGTTTCTCCCTTCTTCAAATGAAAGCTGAGGCTCTTTTAATTTTGAATTTGGAGGATGTATCGATCCCAGTCCACCTCCTCTCTCCAGGAATCTGTCATCTCCTAAGTAATGCAGTGGAGAAATGAGAATTACTTTGGGAAAGCTGACAACAGGCGAGACAAATGTATATAGTCATGTCGTGCAACTGCGCGAACCGCACTGCACTGACGAGGCCCAGAAGACCGAAACAGTGCTGTCTACCGTATATATATGAATAAAGGCTGATAGTTTCGAAAGAAACTGTTTGGGGCTGCGTCGGTGGGAGTAAGGAAATAATTTGGATATATCAACAAAGTTGAAGTGGTAAATTGGCCACCGTAACGATTACAAAAGCTGACGTTTCGAGCGTTAGCCCTTCGTCGGAGCGAATAGAGGAATTGCGGGTTGTGTGTGCTTTTAAAGGCAGAGAATGGAGCGACGTTATTGGTGGGAACATGGCAACGAGAAAAACAAGAATAATTTAGTGGAATGAAAAGCGTTCGTTGATCCTTGTGGGATTTAGACTCGAAACGTCAGCTTTTGTAATCGTTACGGTGGCCAACTTTGTTGATATATCCAAATTATACCGTATATATATATATATATATATATATATATATATATATATTTATATTTATATATATATATATATATATAAAGTGTAGAACGTTGATATTCGTAAAACAGTGCTCAATACATTAATGTAGAGCGAAGTATATGTCTGTGGAGGAAAGAAACAAATGAACTCCGCTTTCATCCCGACAAGCCTGTTTCGTGGTTGCCCACTCATCAGGGGATTTTAAACACACACACATACACATATACATATAAATATATATACTCTATATATATACTCTACATATATACATATATATGGTATATATATGTATATATGTAGTCCATCTTTAATTACACTTCCGTGTGGACATGGAATTTGGTATTGAGCTCAACATCAAGCATCTACTGTCCACTCAACTTCAAGTCTATTGACAGGAAAACGTTTTTCAAAACGGTTGAGGATGCGCCTGTGTGGAGGATCAATATGAAGATATATTATTGTAAATAAAATCAATATTCCTTTACAACGACACGTATATTCAGTGCGATCTCCTAAAGTAGGAACGTTTAACTGAGCTTCTTTATCTTGTTTTAAGTTTTTACCATTAAGTAATCGATGACCTTTTTCTAAAGCTTCCATCGATATAAAATAACTGTCTCTGATAATAATAAATGAAGCCAACCAGAAACTACAGAGCAATTGAGTGGTGTGGCTGGTACCCGCCCAGGTAGATCAGACACTTATTTTGTAATATCTAATAGGAATTCACTTAAAAAAATTACATTTTCCGTTTCAAATCACTCCTTAATTTTCTGTCATCGTCAGTTTTAATGAAGGAGAGTTGTTTTAAATCAAACGCGTTGCAAACGAAGCAAACTGCGATGGACCTGCAGTATTCTTTTCAAAATCTTTTCGACAGATCATAATTCGAACAGGAATGTCAAATTTTCTCAAAAGAGTGTACTGATTACCTGCAAAGAAATTATTTAACCACACGGCCTGATATGACCCCTGTCCTTCCCGTGCTGTTTCAAAATGGCAAACGTTTTCCGTTGAACAAAACACGCCATAACATGTAACGCCATCGAACAAGGCAACATCACAGTTTGAACTTCTACAGCAGTGCGACACACAAGTGGAAAGGTTCTTGAGATGTCCGAGCTGCCGCTTTATTATTAAAGCATTCTGAGCAGTTAAAAGTACAGCATTGTTGAAGACGGCTACTGGAAGACACTGTTTCAGCGCGCGTGCGGAATTCGAACATCCAAAAAACCCTTTAATGCAAAATATATTCATCGATGCATTAATCCTATAATTTCATTCCAATGATGAATCTCATTGCTGATTTGGTTATCCACTTACCCATGTAGAATAAAACGCCGATATAGAGGAAAATCTTACTAAGATCACAGTGGAATCTAATTCGTTCAGTAACCATTTCTTTCACCGCAAGTTGAAAGGTCCTACTCACAGGACGCGTAACCCAGTCAATCGATAACTGTTAGGACGTGGAAAACTATGTTGGTTTGTGTTTCCGCAAGAACAAGCATATCTAAAATATCGTATAAGTACCAGTGTCTTAGTGATGCTTGCCAAGTCAACCAGGCTACTTGTTAAAAATTGTACAGCCATGATGGTTTGGCGGAGCATCTGTGAAACAAGGATTCGAATGTACTTATAGGTGATTGTAAGGAGGGATATTTAGACAGTGTTAGACTCAAACGGGCACAGATTTACAATTCAGTAACAAAATGCCTTTTTTCCTTGATGAATCGATGAATCGAGTTAAACCCTATCGAACAATGCCTGACTTAGATGGTTTATAAAAAAGCTACGAATCGTGATAAGATTAAGAGTGGCCGGATAACAGTTTGCACAAATAAGCTGATCGGTTCACTGGTAGTTACTCACTTGTTAAGGATGCAGGCGTCACCATGACAGCCTCTTCAAAAATTGTGGCCACAAATGATAGCGAAAAAGCAACGAACTGTCAGATCAGTTGACAGCTAGGGGCACAAACACAACCTATTCATCAGTGAAAATCCGTGTTTAAAAAAACTGATTCTCAGACAATAAACGTTTGGTACCTAATTCGCACCCAGGTACCCAGCAACCAAACCAGCCAATGAACATGTTCATTTACTCAACCTTGTGACCTTTAACAGCGGTGTTACGCGTGCCAGATATCGATATTATCGCATGAACAGCTGGCTGGGTAAAGTGTCCATCTCCAGCGCTTGACTAAGAGCGTGAAAAATTTGACAAACAGAAAAAGGACATGACCATCTTGAAACCTATACTTGCGTTTCTTGCTTTTATTCATGGTAAGGTTAATGTTGTCATATTCAATGTTAATTCTTTGCGCCCTTTATTTTCTGATTTTTGGTTCTTCATGTATTTTCCGCGCAGTTGTTTTCGTGGTTGACTGCAACTCTGTTCCCAAACACAAGTGTTCATCGCCTACCGAGTCAGACAAACAACTGACCGATCATGATTCTCTCAAACCTGATCATTTTAGACACCTTGGTAAAGTTCAAGACATGAAGGAATGTGTCGCGAAATGCTGCGACGTTGAACATTGTGACCTTGCTATGATGTCGTACGGCGGACAGAACTGCTATGGTGTGGCATGTTTCAGCGAGAACCTTTGCCAAATGCTGCCTTCCTACCCGACCAGAATAAGTTTCGATGTCGCACATGTTTCTAGATAATCGATGAGAGAAAAATCATGAAAGGTGTTCTTCCCACCAAGCGGTTTATTTTGAAGAGTTCATGGTCACGAACAAACGTTTCAAGCGAAGATTTTATGGTTTTTCGCCAACTCTGGGGGCAAATTTATGAGGGGCACTGACACCCAAAATATCAAGAGCTCAAAGGGTTGGAATGTGGTGAATTACAAACAAGGAAAACGGTGGTAATTTTTGCATCAATAAGGGACATCATACTCGTCACTATAACGAACTAAAACTTCGATGTATAATATCAGTTGGATTCATTGGAAGACTGCTTATCATTAGTGGACACATGATAATCATTTCCGCAGCGAAACAATCGTCTTGGTAACTCGCTAAATTTCAAATGAAAAAATATCACAGTGTTTTTTCACGAATGACCGGCTAACAAATTGGAGCGTATAGAAGCGCCGCCCTTTAATTCCGCCACAACAAAGGAATACACCAAGACACACGTGCGTAACCATTAATTAATTAAAACCGTCATTGTAAAAGAATTTCAAAACATTGCAGAAAAATTAAACAACTCCAAGGTTAAAAAAAGATATGGAAAAACCGAACAGCGAACAAAGAACTGATTGACAAGATGTGATTCAAAGGCGAAGGAAACCTTTTTAACAATAAAAGTACTTTCTTCAGAAATCTCGTTCTGTATTCGTCTTTCTACTTTATGAGAAACAATTTCCACGCTGGGCCAAAAACCGTAGATGACCAGTTGTTTTCCTAATTTTAAACCACAAGCCACAGGCTACTTACTAAATCATCGACAAAACGCTGAAAAGTGTTGTGCCATATAATTGAGGTGATTTCACACTTTACCTAACAGACGATCATATAAGAGACCAGGAAAAAATAAGCGACAGAGACGAACCATCAGTGTTAGCTTAGACATATATCCATTCTACCTAAGTTATATTTAGCCATATTGGGAACAGGTGTCTGTTTCCCTAGACATCCTCCATGTCAACTACGGCTCAATGAATATCGTTTCAATTTTTATTTGCCGAATGTCGTTTTCTTCTTTGAGGCCATTCTCAATTATTTCTGCCATTTATGTTGCTCTTACCTCGAACATCAGAACGACTTTGGCATTCATGCAGACCTCTCGGACAACAGCATTCCGATCGAGGGACAACTGACTTTAATCCCAAGAGCTGAACCTTGCCCCTCCCTCTCTGTCCTTTCTCATTTGTTTTTCCTGTTTTATTTGTAAGACTTGAACCAGGTTAATGGAAGATTCAGGTGGGCAATGACAAAACTCAATATGAGATGTTCTTGAAAGAAAAAATCGCAGCATGTTGTCGGCTTTCCTTGTATCCTCTTGAGATCTCCAAAAATGGAAGTGATAAAAGAGATAAGCAACATTACTGGCTTCGAGTAATAATAATAATAATAATAATAATAATAATAATTTTATTTATATAGCGCTAAAATCCAATAATTGTCCAAAGCGCTACCTAATTACAATAGGATATATAATATAAAATATCTACAATATACAATATAATTCAAATATAGCCTAAGTTATCTACTATATAAATCAAAAACATCTCAAAACAAAACGAATCTCATAACCTATATGCTAACTTAAATAAAAAAGTTTTAAGGGATTGCTTAAAAGTTGCCACTGAAGCACATTTCCTAATCTCTAGAGGTAAATCGTTCCACAATTTAGGTCCTGCAATAGAGAAAGCTCTGTCTCCATATGTTTTCAATCTGCTTCTTGGAACCACTAAATATTCTTTACATGAAGAACGCAATGACCTAGAGTATGTTTTAAAATTCAAAAGGTCAGAAATATAAGAAGGTGCAAGGCCATGAAGGGCCTTGTATACCAATAAAAGGACTTTAAAAGTTATTCTAAACTCAACTGGTAACCAATGAAGATTAATTAAAATAGGAGATATATGAACATGCCTCGGTGTCAATGTGACAACACGAGCTGCAGCATTCTGAACTGCCTCCTTTTTAATAAACTGCATCCTTTTTAATAAGGAGAAGCCATTAAACACTAATTCAGTGAGGTGGAAGGGGACCAAGGATGAGAAGGTAGAAGATGTAGGTAATGAAGTGTGCACAGCTTTCCACCACAGTTCACCCCTACCGCTCATTTACACTCCTGGGTGGACAGAGGTACTGTGAGAGTAAAGTGTTTTGCCTGAGAACTGAACACAATGATCCGGCTTCTTCTCAAACCTAGATCAGCCAGGAAAAAAAGTCTGAGTTCCGACCGGCAATCCAACTACAGTCCTCTTTCTTATACTCTACGAGTGAGCTTTGACGCATTTGAGGTATTAATTATTCAAGCCATTACTTGTCACTCAACTTTGTCTGTTATAATAGCATAAGAAAATAAGCTTAAGTGACTGTTAAAACAGATAGACGACTCAACAATTTCATACAAAATCAATTTTTTAATATCAATATATTTGTTTTACAAAACGCAGTTATTGTTGTGTATGCCTTGGTACTTGTGTAGAAGACAAATGTCACATATTGTAAATGAAGAGAAGAGAAATATACAAACCTCGATTACGACCGTCGATTTCAATCATACAAATAAAAAAGTATTTATAAATGTCTCCATATAGTGAGACATGTCAACGAATTAGTAAGCGTATCTTACGCGATAAAGTTAAATTGCTTGAGTGATCCTGATTACTCATCAAAAAGCAATAAAAAAGTATTTAGAAATGTCTCCATATAGTGAGACATGTCAACGAATTAGTAAGCGTATCTTGTGCGATAAAGTTAAATTGCTTCAGTGATCCTGATTACTCATCAAAAAGCAATTTCTCCTCACAATACCAAAAATATTGACCAGTGATGAGAAGAAACAAACATATCAAAAAGAGAGTTATATATAGAAAAAACCTTTGTACTAAAATTTCGGGCATATTGAAAAAAAGGGCTTTTGAGAGTGATGGGAATGAATCAGGTTTATAACTCTATCTTTCATTTTCAGGAGTCATTTCTCCTTACATCATCAAAATATTTTGAGGAAAATAAATTATGAGAAAAAGAAAGCTATGAAACCAGATATCTTTTTTGATATAGAACCAAATTCTCATAGCCACATTATAGGAGATATATGGTGTCAGTGCAAGGAAGTGATATGTCGATCTTGGGAAAGAAAACATTAATTAAATAAAAATACTACAAAAATGATTTTAAGACTTGTCTGCCATTGTATTAGCGATAGAAGGAAAAACAATCTCATCAGCTTCGTGACAAAAACAAAAACATTTTCCCCGTTATTCCGTCGGAGAATTAAGCTAATGCATCGGAGATATGAGCGATCCTATGCATTTATGAGAAATGTGCTAACTTCTTTAAAAATTTCTTGCTGAAATTGCTTTATGGAAAAATTTTGTCCTGCAATATTTCTATAGGCAATATTTTTATAAAAATTAACTTACGAAAAAGCAGAAGTTAAACTGATAGCTTCCGAAATTTGTTCCTATTGTAATGGAAGTGCTGTCTTCAAAAATTGGTGATATCGAGACCTATTTCTGGGATCGTTTTACTTCTTCAGCGTAAATATCACCCTCGCGGAAACTAGTTCCTCTTTAAAAGTTGTGCTGGCCTTCTGTTTCACATTACGTTTGGATGAACTACTGTATTTAACCAGGTTTCTCAGACTGAGCAGTTTTCCGTAAGCTTGAAAGCCAGCGTAACCTTTCTTTTTCCAATTCACGAGCCCTGTGCCTCAAGCAGACTAAAACTCAGCACTCTAAAACCAACCCCAGATGCATTCAACCTTGAACTCTCAGCACCAGGTCTCCTCGTCGTTATCCATTATTCCATAGATAAAATACGGACTTTTCCCTTTGTTAATGGCTTGCGCCACTTCAGCATTGATTTGATTGATTATTTCTCTAGTTCTTCGATCATTCAACGTTCTTCGGTGCGACTCGTAAAACTCACTTAGTGGTATTAATGAATGCCGTGGACTACTCTCCGCTGATTTAATAACATCCGGAAAATCGAGAACCATTAGCCTTTCGCGCGCTATTTGTGGTGCTGTTTCCTCCTCAGGATCCTGGACACTACTTGGCTGTGGTGACGTCACCTCTATTCTCACCATGGGTAGGGAGAGAGGGGAGGAAAGTCCAGTCGAAGAACGCGAGCGACTCTCAAAGCTTTCTGTCTCCATCTCGTCCTCCAGTGCCTATAATGATAACAGAAACGATAATGTCGGGATACTAAGAGAAATGGTCATCAGTAAATTTCCCTATAAAATGCAAAAAGAGTCGTGATTGGAATTTACAAAGTCCTTTGTTAGACTAATCAGAATTCTGGTAGAACATCTACCGGTTGGCAGGAATGCAAAAAGGCCTTTTCTCGAGAGTGTTGATAGTCACCGGTCCTGAAAAGTATTTTCTTTTATTTAATTTGTTTCAGGCTTTATTTTGAAATCGAAATATCAATAACAACAAATGCATGCTCTATTATCCCCTAGATTAAGGACAATAAATTGCTTCCAAACGTACTTTCCATTCCTCCTTGACTTCTGAACGAAGAGCCTGAGGGACCAAGGTGGGCGTGAAATTTGTCTCTTTTAAGTTGGCATAATTTGTTCAATTTTAACCGAGGAAAAAGTGGACGAAATACGAGAAAATAATTAACATTGGACAGGAAAATAGAAGTTATTCCCAGCACCTCTCTTTCAGAGACATGTTTTTGAGCCCATACATGAGGATTTAGATATTTTAATTATCGAAATTTGGGTAGCTTACAGTAGAATAAGATCGGTTAGGTTTCGATGATTAGACTTGTTTCTACGAAATTGCAAATATACCCTTAACCTAAAGGAACCACCAAGAAATATTGGTCGAGTAAGCGAGGTTAAGATCAAACAGCTTGGAATAGACCTGAAAACAACGAAGATGGTCGAGGACAGAGAAGAGTGACACAAATTGGGAATAACCAAATTGAAAATCTAAGCTAAGCTAAGATTTTCAAGTTATGCAATCGGTAAATGAAGTCTTTTTTCGGGTGGTTTTTATTGTCACCAGGCACTAGGACAGTCTTTTGCAACCGTAGGTCCAGGTCATTTTGCGAGAGCGTATATGAAAAGATTAACACGGTATTAGTAAAAATGTTAGTAATAGAACAGACTGAGGAAAGTCATTTTTTCGCAAAGAAGTGCTTATGTCATTAAATTGAGCAAGAGTATGTCGATCGGCCATGTCTAGGGATGTCGTTATTGGGAACTGACTGGCTGGTCAATTGAAAATCAGTATTAACTGAGATTAGTTGAGGTCAAACGACTGGCTGGTCAATTGAAAATCAGTATTAACTGAGATTAGTTGAGGTCAAACGACTAACCGTTGGTAAGCATGCACTCCATTTCAATCGTCTCTCCTTTTGGCTGAAAGGTATGGTTTAAATGAGAAAAGAAATGCTTTGTTAGAGCGCGTTTCGATTGAGTGTCATTAAACCAAAACCAAGCTCAATCGCCAATTAGAAGAAAGAAAAATATTAGGAGCGGCCAATGAGAACTCAAATAAAAACACGCAAACAGCTTCAAGCGTGTGAAAATACACGTAACCAATTCGTGATTGGTTTCAAATGCGCCTCTGATTGGTTAGAAAAAAGTCGGTGGAGTTTTTTTAACCAATCACACGGCGAAATAAATCAAAAACAAAGAAATCGCGTTGTTCTTTCAGCAATCAATTGAAAATTGCTCTGCTTGCATTGTGCGGAGCGGTGATTTTAACTCTTTCAGCTACTCTTCAGCCATCATCCATATCAATTGTGACATTTTTAAAAAGAGGAAGCCAGAATATTTTTTTACGTAAGGTTCGATGCTAGGCCGTCGACGGATATTTTATGGAAAACAGAAAAATGAAGAAGTGAAACTGATGACATCCTAACTAATGGATTGTTATTTTGCAGTTAGATTTGAGATTAAATAGATTTGTTAATCAATTTTCCCTAAATTCCTTTGATATTTACGTCCTTTGTAAAAGGAAATAAAGAATAGGCATTATAAGAGGAACATACCGTATTAGCGAGACAGTGAAACGTATTAGGTTGAGATTCATTACCCCACGGAAAGGAAGAAAGGACTTTTAGCTGAAAGGAGATTTAATAACACAATACCAAAGAAGACAGAATGCATCCACAAAGAAGATACGTTGACGTGTACTTTTCCATTTGTAATTCAGAGAAAAAAAACCAGTGTTTTTCTCAATTTGAAGAAATGCTGGGCCGAGCTAACTTATAAATAAAGGAGCAATGTCGTTGCACCTTACCTTTATGATGCTATCAGAAATAAATTTCTTCAAATGGTAGAAAGAAATCTACTTGCGTTTTCAAACTTTTATGCACGAATACTGTTTAAGGCCGAGCCCACTAATCTGCGTTGACAGTGCTCCTTGAATATTTGAAAGCTCAAAGAATTCAACAAGGAAGGCGCATACCACGGGATTTTTAAAGCTGAGCTTTGATGGCTTTCTTTTCAGTTTCGGGCATGCGCCGTCCACGTGGTCTTCATCCTCTGTGTCTGTACTTACAATGGTTGGGTTGATGTCTGTGAGGTCCATTGGGGCGTCCTGTGTGGTACAAAAAGAGGGGTCTATTTTAGAGGGAGGCTTATTATAGAGAGGGGCTTGGTAAAAACGCAAAAATGAGAGCCAAATTTTAAGCATAACTTTTCCTCCAGATTTTAAAATAAAATTTTATGCGGGGGGGGGGGGGGCGGGGAGGAAGGCAAAAGTTTTATATAAAATTAAGATTAAAAAGCAACAGGTTCTTTGTCGATTTTGTTCTAATTCAATACACCCAATTGCAATAAGGTTGTCACAGAAAAAAGCAAAATGCCAAATAGGAATTAATTAGCTTTGGTCAGATACCTTTCACCTTACAGCCAGGATTTTAATCTGATAGAGGGAAGTTATCACTACGCCAAACACTTCATTCGGGAAAATGACATTGCCTTCCGTTGCTGTCTTCAGCCCCATGCGTTTATCTTGCATGCTTTTGCACAAATTTCACCAGAAAACTGCGAAGGGTATTTCAGAAACTCTGGCTATGAGTGACAATTCGACTGCAGTAATAATTTTGAACCCTTTCGTTACACACATCGGTGTTTCATGTGCGGAATCTTACAGCGCGGAATTACAGAATTATGTCTTGTTATTGTGAATGACTTCTCAAATAATTGTTAAACTATTAAAATACGCAAATGTAAATCACATGGCTAGCTAATTCGTATTCAGTTGGCAATTTGCTTTTTGCTTTTTTCTATGACAACCTTATAGCAATTAGGTGTATCTCCATGGTTTACTTTAAAGTGAACTGCTCTGCTAATCCCCCGAAAATCTTCATCTTCACTATAACTATCTGATCTTCCAAAAGGTCTCCGGCTGAAGAACTTTAAAGAGCGATGCATCCGCCGCTTGGAATTTATCACTTCTTGTTTTTCTTTACTTCTGCAAAATTAAAAAGATGAAAAAACAATTCTTTCAGAAAACTTCAATAAACTTGTCGTGCAGATGTGCTCATTCAAAATAGCGAGCGTACTAATTTTTGCTAATAAAAATCAATAGACAACAGTCTTTTTGAAACGTTAAGTCTGAAGGTGGAGCACCGTTTTTTTTCTAGGTAAAGATAACATCAGCCTCATCCCTGTGAAAAATGGAAAGCTCCACTATCACTCGAAAAGCTTTTTTATGTTTGTTGTCCCTTATAGCAGATGACAAAGTGACTCACATTGATGGTAGAGATGTTAATGTCTTTGATCGCCTCCTGATGGTCAAATGTTCGGGAGGAGTATCGATGTGAGCTTCTTCGTCGTCAGAGTACGAGGTACCATTTCGTAAAGCTCCGACGAGTCGACGAAACAACGAGGGCCGTCGCTGCGAGAAAACAAATATCCTTCTGAAAACTGCTTCCTTAGAGTACATCAGTAAAAAATGGAGGTCATTATGTCAATAAGCATTGGAAAGTGCAAGGTATACGGTTCTTCTGTTCGTGTTACAGATTCGCTTTGTGTTTGAGGCTTAAACCTTCACACTCTCGAAAGTAGCAACCGACTAACTTCACTACAAAAACAACAAAATGAAACAAACAAACAAAAACAAAGAGATTGATTGACAGATAAACATACGGAAAAGCAAGGAGACGGAGAGATATAGAAGGAATTATCATAACAATTACTTCCACATCATCTGCAATCAAAGTGAAATAACACCCTTACTTTACGCTCACCTTTTTCTTTTTCTCCAGACGCTTCTTTTTCATATGTTTATAGTTTTCGTAAATCAATTTTGCGCAGTAGATTTTTCCTATAGTCATTTGTTGGGAGCTCAAGACTACATTAAAGGAAAAAAAATTACCAAGAAATACGTCAAGTGAATAAAATACCGCTTGATTTTTATTAGAACGAATGACGGGATTAGAATGATTGTAAATTGTCCTTGTAAGTGTAACACAGTGGTATTTTTTAACAATGGCGAGAAGAAATTTAAGTGGAGTATAACGACGTTTCCAAAACTCGAGAGAACAATTTAGAACATTGAATTACCACATCACTATTTTTATAAGCTGTGTTAGAAACTTCTCTTTATTCCGGAATATTCTGTTGAGTTATTTTAAGGATATCTCATCATGAGCGTTTTAAGTGGAAAATACGAAATTTCTCTTAGCTTCGAGACAGGGGACCAAAACATCAGTGCTTGCTAAATGTAGCTTTTACTGAAAAACGACTCGAACGAAAGCTTCCTATTCAACACTCCCTAAAAAAGGGGTTTCATAATCACATTTAGAGCTAAGTCACATTGATATCTGACTGTTTCTTGGCTGCGTTCGTGGAAGCATAGTTTTGCAAAGTCGTTAAAACCATAATGAAAAATCACGACCGTTTACCAACCTGATTGCAGAGGAATCATCTTTTCGAGGATCCTTTTGGAGGTTTTTGGCCAAAGTCGCTTTATTGTTCTCCTCAATTCATTGTCGGCGTACGCTGGGTCCCCGGTGCTAAATATTCCAAGAGCCGTTCTTATCAGTGCGAATAAGGTCGATGTGAACAGTACTGTGTTGTCCCCCATGATAGGCATGTTCATCTTAATGAGGCGCTGTGAGAAACGATAAAACATCCCATGTAGATCAACTTATACTTATTAATTGCAGACGAAAACGTCGAATTCATCCTTTGTTCACAAAAAGTAAATAATCAAAAATTAAATCATTGAATTGAGATTTCTATCGCGAATAGTAAAATTAAACCGTTAAATCTGCACTGAGAAATTTGAGAAACGAATACCTTATATGCAATAAACTTGGGACACTTCCGTCCGAATCCGACCGGGGGAGACATGTCACACATCAAGCGGTAAACCTCAGTATGTGGTATCCGTCCCCTGAGATCAAGGAACAAACGTTTAGCTTTATTTATGGTAGTCTGAATCGGAGCCGTAAAATGACGAAATCGAGAGGTCTATTGGCTTATATGTCCTTACGTGGCACCAGGATCGTACTCGGACCAGACTCTGACAAACTCATCTAGATGATGAGGGCCAAGAATTGACTCGTCTCGTGTCAGATACTCGAAGTTGTCCATGATGACGGCTACAAAAAGATTTAACATCTGAAATACAAAACAATCACCGAAGTAAGACATATAACGTTAAATGGTTAGCTGAAAATTATAAAGAGATTTCTTCTTAGTCAAAAGAAAAACAGGCGCAAAAAATTTCCACCAAAGGAAAAAAAATACATTTGAAGTGTATGAAAAGACTGAGTTTGAGTGAATGGTTCTTACTCCGCTTTTTCCAGGTTAAATTGGAATTGTTTTTGGTCATGGAGAAAAACCTCAGAACTACCGTAAACGCTCTCGGAAACGGAATGAGAACCAACAGTAAACTCAGCGCACAAATCTTGCCAGTTATGGGAATCAAAACCGCGGGACACAACTTTGGGAGATAATCTCTATTAGCTCAGCGCAATCCCGCCTACTCAAACATCGAGTGCAACTATTTAAACAATAGAGCGTTTCTGTCGAGGAACTAACGGCTGATAGTTGCCCCGCGGAAATTTGATGTTCTTAAAACAAATCGCCCGAGAAGCGAAGCTTCGAGGGCAAATATGCTAGTTTTAAGAACATCAAATTTCCAAGGGGCAACTATCAGACCGATAGTTCCGAGACATAAACACTCTATTGTTTTTTTTGTTCACCACTAAATTTTCTTCCGCGCCAACCGCTTGTCACAAATGTCAATAATTCGCAACCGTATATTGGCTAATACGTTATACCTGTCAGAATTGAAAAGTCACTGTTTTTCCGATCTGCCTAACTACGCGGCCGTCAAACTATTCAAAACTTTTCACGGATGAGTACTATCAATCCAAGTATTTTCCGCGGACGGGCACTATCCATCCGGGTATTTTCCGCAGGGGGGCACTATGGGCTGATAGTGTCTCTCCAGGGATGAACACTATCGCGTCACGTGATCGATTTAAACCAAAAAGAACCGGAGAAAATTTAGTGGTGAACTATAAGACTGTATATCTTAATGGAACCCTATAGGGAACAACTGAGATAAATGAAATGATGCATGTTGTTGCTCCTATGCGAATCTAGAGGCAAAGCCACGAGGACTTAAAGGTTGAGATATTAAAAAGATCTTTGTTCGTGCAAAGTAAATTGGCTTACTTGGTTAAGTTTCTGTTTTAAAGATTATTAAGTGTACTTACCAGAAATGTGCAAAAGAAGTAAAACGTGCAGAAGTAGATTACTGATGCAACAGTGTTGCCGCACGTTTTGCTCTTATCAGAATCACACGGGGCATCGTCAAAACAATCTAACATTATTTTATGCCAGTTCTCGCCTGTGGATGCTCTGTAACGATAAAAACATGGATGCCAGCGAAGTACAAATGACTTGTCTCATTTTTGGTTTAGTTATAAACATTCCACCCCTCTCCCTCATCAGTATCTGTACTCCGACGTATGGCTCTTGTGCTGGCTATTGCGCGATAATAAATTGAGAATAAACACTTTTTTTCCCAGAAAAGCTGTCAGCAACTCTAAGCGCCTTGTCTAGAATACTTTTCGTCTAAAGCATTAATTTTTTACCAACCTGAATAAAACTTGAAGAGCCATGAGGAAACTTCTGAAATTATTATGGTGGTTGATTTGCCTGCTCCAGTTTTCGCTCAGATCAATTCTACCAAACAACTAAAAGAGAAAGAATGGAATTTTCTAATCATAATTTGTTTAGTTTTTTATGTTATTCGTTAGATTCAACCGAATCTGCACAGGATCTATAACGGACTGATCTTGCATGTGCCACATGCAGCCGATACTACTTCCTTCAAAGCTGAAGGAATTTCCCATGTGGGTGATCTTTCTCAAACTAGCTTGCCGCTTCCACTAAGCTAGCAGGTATGTGGCAGTAAAGGGAGAAATCAGCGCTAGGAGATCCCGTAGACACGAATGCAAGCGCAAGGAGCGATCAAGAGTTCATGTTTTCTGTGTGCACAGTTTGATCACTCATCACGTAATAAAGGATAATGATAAACTTTACCTGCATCCCAATGACAGCATAGACAAAAAATAACATGCCGATCAAGATCACCACGTACGGAAGAGCCTAAAAACAGGAAATTAAATGACTTTTGAAAATTAATAATATTAACCTCCAGGTTAGCTCAATTGGTCAGAGCGCTGGATTGTGTTGTGCGGGAGGTCGAGGGTTCGAGCCCCGGCCGGACCAATACTCATGGTCTTAAAATAACTGAGGAGAATTTGCTACCTTATTATAATATCAAGAAACGGATAGCTATTCTAGTCTTCTCGGATAAGGGCGAATAAAGCCGTAGGTCTTGTCTCCTACAAGGTTAGGGGTAGGAGACGTTAATTTCCCACGCACGAGATTACTGTGGTGGATGTTCTCCCCTGGGTGGGATGGTGGGTTACTTGCATGTTGTAAAGCGCTTGGGAGCATCTTCCTATGGACCATGCGCTACATAAATAATGAATTATTAATTAGTGTGCTAAAAGCACTTACAAGTGCGCTAAAAATAAGTACAGAGAGCATCAAATCAGTGACACAGCTGAATTACCTTGAAGGACTGGAGGAAGGTCCACAGGAGAATCCTTATAGTGTAGCCTTGCCTGAGTAGTTTTACCAACCGTGCAGCTCGAAATAGTCTGAAAAAACTTGGGTCTATCGGCAGTGCATCGTTCTCCTCTTTCAACTTTTGTGGAAAAATCAAAAACGAAACGATATATTCTGTCAGGACGTGTTTGTAAAAAGAAAAAGTAAATATACGCTGGTGGAAAATATTTACGTTTCATGCAAATATTGTAACAATGAGACTAACATGAACTTTGTGTTACTCTGATAATTTGATTTGAAATTACATAATAGACGAGATAGGATCAATTGATGAATAAAAATGAATGAATGAACTCAATGAGTTCATACTTACCTTGGTGAACTCTAGGATCATTCCAACTGAAGTTGTAACCCCAATGATGAAGTCAAACACATTCCAGAAATCACGGAAGTAATTCTGAAAATGATCAAAAATGAGTATTAAGCGTATTTAACTGAAAGAGATACGACGTCACACAAAAGATTTAGCCAAAAGTTTCTCTTTCTCCGAGTAATTTTAAAGATTCAAACATCTCTTTGCTATTATATCTCCCAGTTATGTTTGTCAATTTAAAGGGCTGTATTTCACTGTACCAAATTAAAAAATCTTTTTGCAAATTACAGAATTTATTTCTCCTCTATTTGAATCCAGATATATATTAAGTATCGTACTAGCCTCGTTTTCTCAGTTCATACTGTAAGTTACGGAATCTCGTTTTTTCTGCTTGGATTTATTGCTCGTGCACTTCGTACGTAGGCCATAAATCCAATTGGAAAAAACTCGATCCAGTCAATACACTCTGAACTTCGAACTCGGCTAGCTAAGAGGAAACCAGAATAATCCGGACAGTGTATGGAGAAAGGAAGACGTGCGGAATGTATGGTGAAGTGTTGTATAAATTTGTGAAAGTGTAGTGCAATCGTCTGGGTGAGTATAGTCCTGAGAAGGACTGATGTTGGTGGTGGTGACTGACGTTCAAACCATTAACTGCACATATTTGTCTATCGTTACACAAGAAGGAAACACAGCGCTGTTCATAACCTCAACTTCCTTTAGGAAGCAAAACGCAACGAAGGAGGGTTCTTAGTGAGCCATTCTCACCTGTCTGAATGCTATTAACTTCAAAACGGCCTCAATCAAGAATACAAATGTAAATGCGTAGTTCAAGTAGTCGAGGACCTTCTCATATTCAGAACTCTCGCCATCATACTGCAGAGAGATGCACAAGTCAAAGAAATAAGTGTGGTAGAAATTTATGGGCGTGGCGAAGGGATCGTCCACAGGTGCATTTGATCCCCACCTCCTTCTTCGTCAAGAAAGAAAATAACTGTAAAAAAACAACCTAAAATGCCTTTTAGTTTGTGTAGCAAATAATGATTAATAATTATTCACAGAAGACGAGATGAATATCGTCAAATAATCCCTGAGACGAAGTCGAGGGGAGATCATTCAACAATATTCACCGAACCTAAGGCGAATAATTGTTTTAGTATAATTTCAGAGCTGAATAACAGAGAAATGTCTATAATCATAACATTTTAGTAACATTTATTAACATTTTATTTTAACATTTTATATAAACTGCGTGGAGCGGTTTATATGATGTCATATAAGGAACCGCTCAACCAATCAGATTGCTGGAAACTCTTTGCTCAGCTCTGAAATTATACTAATAATGTTTATTAACCACTTCCCCAATGCGGCTTTTCAGGGTCAATACAAACGAACTGTAAATAAAAGGCATTCTAACTAAACATAGTGTTTAAAGATCCCAACTGGCCGGAGGCAGACCCGTTGACTATTTTCAAAGTGTAGCCAAGGGTTAGTAGCAAGGTGGAGGGCTTGAATCCGGGACTATCATCGGGGCTGCGAAAATCAGCGCGCGGCGAATTCGCAGGTCCTCTTCTTTTGTTATTGTCCGCCAATTTCATTTTATTAGAGCTTGTAACGCAGGGTACACGTCTCCAAATGCTTTTAAGGTGCTTTTGTAGCAATTCCCCCTCCAAGTCCTACAGAAGAACTAAGAAATTTTTGAAAGTTCGGTGATACATTAAGAGGTTACATTTTTCAACTACCAATCCAGAAAGAATAACGTTAATAAAACTTTGTCACACTGAAGGAATATATAGAACTGTGGACATATCTGCTCATTTGTTATGAATCTCTTACCGAGACCATAAGAACTATTGCGTTGAGGACAATCGTTGCCATGATCAGGATCTCAAATGGTTTGGAATCCACAACTTTCCATACTTTATAAAAACACGTGTTTTTGTTTTCTGGCATGTAGCGTTGTCTTGGTTTAGCTGTCATTGCAAACTGAATGCAGTCTCGCTGGAAAGTGAAATAGATAAAAGAATCATCAGGAAAGTCGCTCTGACACTTCGCACGAAAGAAGAACTTCTTAAAAAAAAACCCACCCTTTTACACTTAACGATAAAAAGGATCAGTACTAGTGGTGTCTATGATAGGACAAGAGTATCCAAAATTGGACATGAGTTTCATATAAGGCACAATAGTTCCTAAAATCGGACTAATGTCTAAATCGGATTCTAGTGTCTGAAATCGAGCACTTTTGTCTGAAATCGGACGCTAGTGTACAAACTCGGACACTAGTGTCCAAAAATCACATAGTAAAGTCTAAGATCAAACAAGTATTCAAAATCGGACTGTGATGTCTAAAATCGGACGCTAGTGTCCGAAATCGGACATTCGTGTCTAAAATCGGATATTAGAGTCTAGTATTGGACACCAGGGTCTAAAATCGAATACTTAAGCGATTACCTGATTCCTATCGAGCTCACAGCCGTCCATCTCCTTCTCTCCTTGTTCTTGGAAAGTGACGATAATCAAAGCTACGAACATATTCAAGAAGAAGAAAGAAAAAACGACAACGAAGCAGACATAGTACAGGGACATTTGTATCTGATAGTCTTTGATTGGTCCGTGATCCTCCTTGGTCGCGTCAATAGTGTTATGCATGCCCCTGGAAAGAGAAAGAAAACCCCGGTTGCTCGAGGGGTGGATAATGCTATTCACTAGTTAGATCATATTCCGGTGTAGTGCTGTCAGTACGTTTTGCTAACTTTTATCTGCTGGAATGCGATTTATCCTTTGGCTATTCGCCCTTTGAACAACTGAATATTATGTAAATCTAATTGAATTAGAGGGTCTGTTTCTTCTTCTCCCTCTACCTATTCCTCATTTCGAGCAGTCATTTAATCAACTTTATTCAAATTTTAATGTTTTTTATCTATTGTTACAACTTACTCGATGGTTTAACATATGATGCGAGCGATCGAGTTACTTGATAGAAATACAAGAAACTCTCTAAGAAAAGCAACTTACTGAGGCCACCCCTCCCCGGTGGAGGAAGAAAACAGAGCCAACATAGCGTTGGGTACGTTGTCAAAGTGAAACTTGTGTTTCGTCCAGTTTCTCTGTGTAACCTGCATGATAAAAAGTATACGTACATGAACAGTTCTAAGCCTCGGCTTAAAGTAAGGTGCGAATGACCATTGCTCCTTTAGATCGAAGAAAAGAGCAAGTCAGACATAAGACAACAGTGAAAGATACATGGTATTTGGATTAAGTAACCTCTTTGCCCTATGGAAAGCTAACATCTCCCTGCGCCCGGCCACCGATTTTGGAATGGTGGTCTGCATGAATCCAATGAAATCAAGTTGATAATGAACCGCTAGGTTTTTGACGTACTTACCGATCTAACAAAACAGTTTCTTTCAGCTTGTTCATAAAATTTTTTAAGAAACTTTCTCAGGTACCCACGAATGTCTTTTGTTGACAAAAACAGATTGGTAGAGCCTGAAATAATGTCGTTATTTGGATAAATTACCTTGAATTTTTCCAGATCAATGTTACTGTTCAGGCCCAGATTGTACTTGAAATAGGATCCGCTGCAAAGAAACAAATTAAGCATTCAAGGTAAAGCTAATTACTCCGAGAATTAAAAAAACCAACGAAACATTCATCAAACATCTAAACTAAAGTATTTTAAATACTATTGCATTGCAAATAACTTCAAAAACGCTAAACGCCGCAAGGCTCGACTTGCGTGCGACTGTTGAAAGGCAACGAGGGGAGAGATAAGGAACAAAAAAATGGTGAAACGACCTTTGTAGAAGGAATAATGGCAGTGTGCGAAAAGATCTTTAACAAAATAGATCCAAAAATTCAAGAATTGTACTTTGATAAATCTTTGGAGTAGTTTACGTTGTGTTATTAACTTAAGTAACTTTAAGCAGGAGGTGTAACGATAACAAAAAGGCAAATACTCACCGACAAGTTTCACGTGTCATCTTAGAGCGATCATTGCAGTACCAGAACTTCCCCTAAAGGAACAGCAAAGTCATACACTCGCACACTTTGAACCAAGAGGAGACCAAACGAGGATACTTAATACCTTCTATGGGCCCAGTGGGCCCTAGTTCAAAGATGGTTCCTCTCAACTATGTTTTAGAATCGACCTCAGGCGCCCCGGGAACAATGGTGAAGGGAGTTCTACGCATGTGTCCTGATTTGTTTACGTTTCGCAGGGGAATGGACAGATGCCTCATGGGTTTCACGTCAGAAACGTTTATTGAAAAACTATTCTTATGCGCTTGTTTGTTCTTATAAACCCAGGGCTTTCCCTAATTACATTTGATCCAACTATAGCTCAAGAAAGGAACTAATTAGCAATAATACCATTACTATTTTAGGTTCTTGGTTTGAAATTCAGTGTAGACGTTAAAATGAAAGGAGAAATTTATAAGAAATTACAAATGTGATAAGTCTAGGTAAAAGAAAGTATACGAGTTTGTTTGATAAACCTCACCTTAAATAGTTGAACGCCAACCACAGCGAAAATGAAGTAAAACAGTAATGTGATGAGGAGAATATTGCGGACATTCTTTAGCGAGTACATCATACACTCAAAAACAGCCTGGAAATTGTAGTAAATATTTGAAGTCAGGCCTCATACCTCGCCCTTTTTATCAACTGCAATGCAGTTACTGGTAAAGTTTTTTCTTAACCGTACTGACCGTATTTGAAACAAAAACGAAAATAATAATTCTCTCTTGTAAGTCGTGGATGGATCACTTAATAAAGCAATAAGAAGAAGAAAAGAAAAAAACCAACCTTAAGTTTCTTTGACTTGTTGATGGCCTTTAAGGGTCTGAGCACTCGCAAAACACGAAAAGATTTGATAGCGTCCTTTTGTAAGTTATCCTCACCACTGCCTCTAATGCTGAGGACAAAAACGATTTACCACAGCATTTATGATAAGGCTGTACAAAGCACAGTGGAAGGCTTCCCTTTAATCATAAAATAAGGAATGGGACGTACCGGAGGCTTTTACTAAGAATTTCGGGACCGCCAGCGATACCCATAAAACTCTCTCGCTCTCTCTCAATAACGACCACTTTAAGGTTTGAAAGCAGCAGGGCAAAGCTCATGCATGAGTTCAAGATGAGGTTGTAGTACTCCACTGATATCGAATTTAATCATAAAGAGGTAGGTAAATGCTTACTCCAACAGCAAGGCCGCGATGTTGCAGGCCACAACAAAGGCATCAATTATATTCCAGCCGCTCCTCAAGTAAGATCCTTTGTGAAGAATGACTCCAAGGTCAATCATCTGGGAAAAGAAAGGAAATAGTCGGCCTTATAACATAAAGAGAATGTAAATTTGCCAATGTTTACGTTATCAACTCAGTTGATAAAACTAAAGTAGCTTTAGAAAATTACTCCCTTATAACTCAAAGATTGATCCGTCAAACATGAATAAAATGAAGATAGAAATTTACTCTAGCAATTCATTTCATTCACTCTGACGAAGGGGGTTAACGCTCGAAAGGCCAGCCTTGGAATCTGTGACGTCACGGCACCGGTAACATTACTCAATGGCTACCCGAACCATACCTGTACATTTATTTCTTGACCAGTGGTTTCTATAACAAAATTAAGTTACACTAAATCTAACCACCGAAAATAAATGTCAACAAACGAAATAAACCCGGCAAAATGAAAACTTAAAATGTACCTGGCTATTTGGATCGTTAAAGGAACGCGAGACAAAGCTTAAAATCATACAACGCCAAACTCGCTAACAGTAACGAAACTTTTCGCGTGAATACTGAAATATGTATGTTGAAGCGAGGGGATTGAACCCCACCACGTGAATGGACCGCTGGTCCCCAAAATTTGTTGTAACCTGGCGAATCTCTTTATTGTTGCCGACTCACACTATCAACTTGGTTGATGAAAACAACTTATTATGCAATAGCCCCTAACGACAGCATTACAGTTTCTTTATTATGCAATAGCCCCTAACGACAGCATTACAGTTTCTTTATTATGCAATAGCCCCTAACGACAGCATTACAGTTTCTTTATTATGCAATAGCCCCTAACGACAGCATTACAGTTTCTTTAGAAACTTACCCCCTTTAGATATCAACTCACTTTGTTTTTATCATTTGATCTTCACAGAGATGGTAGAGGATTTGAAAAGCGATAATCTCGCTGTTCTTAAGATACATTTTGCGACATAGTTCCTTATGGGTAATCTACATGAATTTCTTTCATCGCTTTGGGTTTCATGTTTGACTTTCATTACCTTAACGAGAACTTCTAAAGCGAAAATTCCAGTGATACCATAGTCAAAATATCGGATCACCTGTCAAAATAAAATGTAGATTGGTTTAGTAAAATACGATGGAGCCTTACGTTGCAGATAGCAATAGCTTCCGTCTGAAAGTCGGCGGATACTCAAAGACTATCACGTGACTTACACACCTTATTTCTCCGTGCTTCCGGGTTGACTGGATCTTCCACTGCTAATAATATGCTGCTGAGCAAAATGACTACCAGAATGAAGTCATCGAAATATCGGAGATTAACTACCCAGTGACAAGCCTGGCGAATACTGAAATTCATTAGAAAAAGGTGAAATATCAATATCTAACGTCCTGAAACTTGATTCTTTGAGTAGATGCGGAGTTGTCTCTTCACAGTGGCGCCTACTTAATGTAAGTTTATGTAATAAGTGGTTTCTGCAAGAAAGTGTATCTCATCCTCTCTTGTTTTCGATCTTTATGAAGGGTGTTTAGACTTATTATTTTGCGCTATTCGTTTTCAAAAAATTACATTTCACCTTCGTTGTTTTATACTTTAACTACTTGACAGATCACCTCCCAGGAAAGAAGAGGAGTGAAAGCAAGTCACTCTCATCACTTGCATTTCCTTTGACAATAAAACATGATAACTAAAGTGGATTGTTTGTACGGTACTTACGGATTATCAGGACCAAAAATAAACATGGAACTCTTTCGTATGATTGGCACATTCTTATGCACATTACGTCTTCGTATAATTCGTCCCGCATCACGCAAGCTGAGCAATGTTTTCCGTGGCACAGTTTGATCTGAAAGATACCACACGATTTTTATGTCTTCATGCTTCCATTTTAACAGGGAAATTAAAGGGTTTCCAAGCGGCGTGAAACGCTTCATTTGACATTTTAGGGTCCAAAGTTCAAACCCTCCTTTCTGCCACTTATCTGGACCTTCCCTTACCTAGCTCCTATGCTCTCCATCATAAAGGCATGATTTATCATTATTTATTTACAGTAACCCAGATTTGAAAGGAGGTACCAAATATAGCCATGAATTTATTTCTCCCTCAATGTACTTCATTATCGATACTGCAGAGGATCTTTCCTCGCACAGGTCCGACAGTGCTAGATCCGGGGAAAGGATTCCTCGAGCTGCAACTGCCAGTATTGTGGGGAATTTTATTATTCGTCTGAAACCAAAAAATTTTAAAACGACAGGATTGAATATAACTTCTCAACTTGAGGTTTTGAAAATGTAGTCATCTTGAAGTGGCATATTTGGCACTAGGTAAATAAAACAACAACAGCAACAACAACAACAAAAGCAAAACGAACAGAAAACAAACCCAATCACTAAATACACAAAAGAAAAATTAAAAAAGTTATGGTTTGTTGATTAAATTCCCCTCCCCCCTCTTCTACGGAAAATTCCTGCATCCAACCGAGCCCACCCAACTCTGGGTGGACAATAAAACTCTTATATTACTTATCAATGCTCTTATTTTCACCAGGCTTTTCTATTGTTCTACCGTATGGGGTAATACCTCCAGCAAAAATTCTAAGTTCCAGCTCATTCAAAACTTCGCTTGCAGAATAATCCTAGGTATCAAAAAATGTGATCATGTCTCTGCTGCGCGCAAATCAATTGGTTGGCTAAGCGTCAGTCAAAAACTTCTATCAAATACTGTTACTATAGTCCATAAGTGTAGAAAAAAGCAGACACCACCTTATATTTGCGATTTATTCCATGACAAATGTAGTATGCCGGGACGCAACACTATAAATATGTCACAATTAAATCTACCTTAAGGCAGATTATCAACTGGTCAACGCTCTTTCACCCTTCGCAGGGCAAAAGGATACAACCTTCTCCCATAAAACATTCGGTGCATAAACAATAACTCAAATTTTAAGAGGAAAGTCGCCCACTTTCTTAGAAACTCTTCTTAAATGGATCGAAACACATCTTTCAACCTGTATATGAACTCACAACACATGTAAATATTTTTTGCCCATCGTAATTTATTATCGTATATTTGCTATCATTGTATTTAACGACAGAATAGCCTCGTATAGGAGAGCCGTAATAATAAGGTGTATTGTATTCTTTTCCTCACCTGCCATATCTCCTTCTTCTTCCCTGTCGGTATTTCCTCCTTCCCTTGAGTTTCCATTTAGGAATTTTCCGTTTGCTTCAAGGTAGCCGTTCCCATCCTGAGAAATCTTGACCTGGAGAAGCAAATGTAGAAAACGATACAAAGAAATAAATGTAGTCTTATATTTGTTGCCTTTTATGAAGCTGTATTTCAACAAAACTAATCAAAACAACGCAGCCTCACCCTTAACGCAGACTTCTTGTTCCATCGGGCGCCTCTGAAAAGGAAATTTGGTAAGGCATCAAGAAACTGGATAAAGAATTATCATGTTGCTATGTTATCACAATAAACTTTTATGGATCATAAAGACTAGTTGTGAAAGTCGTCCCCGGCATGTCACAACTATCGAAACGTACTAATCAAAATGGCCCTGTCCAGGTAAATTTACATTCTCGCCAAAACGGAGCATTGCGCGCCGCCATTAGAAGCACAGCGTTTACAATCAAAAACGATGCTTTTCAAAATCGCGGAAGCAAAAAAAAAAGAAAGATAAAATGGTTCCTCCTCCCAACCGCTCTTAAGAGAAGTGTTGCATGACATCCAAGGCACCCCGGCGAACAAGACTGGCATAGCTGCCATCTGATGCAGTTTCCCTGTGACCACAGAGGAGTTCAAGTGTTGAATAAAATAAGGCCCGAGACTGCGTTAGTTTCTCAAATCAAGCCAGACCGGAGTGAAGGGGGGATCAGTAGAACATTCAAAAGGTGGTATTGCTTTCCTTTGACAATGACACTCTTACCAATGCTACATCTATACGCATGCGTAGAGGGAAGCATCATAGATTTTGCATTTTTTAATTAAAGGCTTGTTAGTGAGCATTGCTTACCTTGGAGAAACATGATCCAAAGGTGGATATACTGGCTTCATGTTACGAAACGGATTGTCATTGTCGTTGTCGTTCTTATTATGATTGATTTTTCCTAATCCTATGAGGACGGGAATCGTGCGCGCCTTGGCCCATCCATCTCTACGTTTTTCCATTCGTTTCTTTCTCATAGCCTCCCGCTGTAGTTGTTCTTCTTTTTCATCTTGCGTCACTGCCTGAGCGTTTGCTAAGTTATCCACGGCTATGGCCAAAAACACGTTAAGCAGCGTGTCTGAGAGAATCTTGGTTAGGGAAAGTAGTTTTGCATGTCAATGAAGTCGGATACATGGAGAAGGTCTTGTCAAACTGCTTGGTGTTTGACATTTACGGCTTGATGGGGGTTCTCAGTCAAATGCGAATGATTGAAAGAAACTTAGGAATGGCTCATCCACAGAGAGTTTCTGCGACTATTGAATTCCGGGTCGAAAAGTATTTTAGAGGGTTGGTTTTTTATTGGGATAACAATAGAAATCATTTGATTACTATGCATATTGATGCGTACTATTAAGGATACAATTCCCAAGTATAACGAGAGAAACAAAATACAAAGATGACAATATTCCCCAGATATTATGTGGGCCTCCTGATGCAACTATCCCATCATTCATTACGGTATTCCAATCCTCTCCCGTCATAATCTGAAATAATGAAAAAGAGAAAATTGAGTTAAGTGAATATTATATAATGTTCAGTTTTATAATGTTGAATAAACATCAACTATGCATGCCAGGATACGAACCTGGAAAACCGCTAACATAGCTTTCAAGAAATTGTCAAAGTTGGTACGCGGAGCTTCAAGACGTTCACTGAACCTGTCGATTAAAACATTTCCCGTCAAAACCTGTCAATCAAAAATGCTGCTCGCAGTAACATTACGTTATCATGTTAATAAAACAGGAAACTATAGAGATAGTTTAAATATTCCATCTAGTAGAATCAATGCTGGCCAACGCGCCTTTTATCATCGTGGCGTAAAAGTATGGAATAATTTAAGTAAAGATTTAAGGCAAATCACGAGTACTAAGGTCTTTAAAAGACGTTTAATTAATGAACTGATTTGTAACATGAACGATCTTTGATGATAATTGTTGTTTGCATATAGTTATTAAGTAATATATAAGTAATGTGAAAGTATATAGTTATTAAGTTCTTTATTTAGTTTTTAACCATTTTTAATATTGATGCTGAAAGCCCTTTTCAGGGATGCTCAATAAAGTGTATGTATAACCCACTGAGCCTGGGTGCGTCCCTTAACTACCACATTAGCTGTTACTCATTTGTATGTTCAGAGTTTAGACTCAGAAAGGGACGTAGAGAAAATGAGTTCTGCGAAAGGACTGGGCTCAATTTGGCTGTTCATTCAAATTCCGTCTCCATGCGTGGGCTCATATCTCTTGGAGCCGTTGGTATCGATTGTGCGTAAGTCTTAGGCCTCAGTCCCTCCCGTCGGATGTCCTTCCCACCAAGTTACCGACCAAGATTCATTCTTAACTTGCGTTCACGATGCCGTCAGGATCAGCAGTGGTCTACCTCATCAAACAAGTATCTTTGGTCAGGATCCCTGCTGTTTTCAGTAAATCGAGTGTCAGATCGCGAGATAGGAACTGAAGGGTGTAGAATCTTCACGCGTATCAAGTAATGGTCTATTGTTCCGGCTCAACTTCACACATTAAGTAGTAAACAATAGTCCTTTTGTTCTTTGTAGCGCGGAGGGACTTTGGCCGAAGCGACGCGAAAAAGTTCGTGACTAACCGGAAAAAAATTTTTGGCATCACAATTTAGCTATTTTGGAAGAGTAGGTAGCGCATATTTGCACACGACAGATAAATTGTCACCGGAGTACCCCAAGGGAAAATTAAACGCTGATTTAGCCGCTTCGGGGAAGTGGGTAGCGTAAATTTGTCTCGTCGAGTCAACTCTTAATGGTCTACCCCAAGAAAAAAATTGATCGCTAATGCGGCAATGCACAAATCGAGAATTCAAAATACGTTGTGTCTCATTCAGACCACCTCTCTCCGTATAAATCTTTCTCCAGAAACTGTCATAGTTCTAAACTAAAGTCGTCATAGTTCTAAACTAAAGTCTAGTCTTTCCGAGCGTTTAAATTTCCCGCTCGTATGCTAATCGGAAGCTTCGAAAAATCCCTCGTGTGTTCTGAAGCTGTTGCGCCATTGTTCAAAAATGGCCATATTGGGTCATTTTTCGCTTGTCTAATAAAGCCTATTGTTATCAAAGTTGAGCCACTTTTCTTGATACGCGGAAGACTTAGATTTTTTTCTTTGTCTTACACTCGTTGCAAAATGTTGAAATATTTGAGCTCGAAATGTACCACTTTTCTTTCTTATTTTACTCACTTTCCTCCAAAGAGCTGCATTCCAAGAAGAGCGAATATGAAGATGAACAGGAGAAGAAGGAAGATGAGACTGAGGATTGATCGCATGCTGTTAAGTAGAGAAGTCACAAAGTTACGCAGGGATGCCCAAAACCTGCAACGAGAAAAAAAGTTATTTAACAACTTGTCATGCAAAAGAACAGTACCTTCAGATCTAACCTAGTCAAGTGAAACCAAAGAAGGAACGAAATCTTAAGATGAAACAAGAAAATTCTGTCAGCACACAAAAATGCAGGTGAAGAAATTGCGCTTGGTTTAGGCGGTGAGGTAAATTACCGACTAGCCACCTAGCCCTCAGCCTATGATTGCTTTAATTTTGCTAACAACTTATGGCTCACTTTTTCACCCTCAACAGCTGAATGCTGATTCTCTCCTTTGATGTCCAAGCATTTCTTTGTCTGATATTCATGAGAATTCAGAGTTTTAACCAGGTAAAATAATACTTTTGGATTATCATTTTCGGTTCTGCGTAACGGTGTCAAAATTCTTAAGGAGTTGATACCTTGATCACTACACGCCGAGAAAGAATTGTCTGCGTCACTTGTTTGACTTCCAGTCTACCAGTATGGTTTTTGTTTGATATACAAGTAGGATACTGAAATAGTTGATGTACACATAATTCAGTCAAATGTGAAAGTAACACGAATTTCAGCTCACCTTGTAAATTTGAAAATTCTAAGAAGACGAAGACTTCGCAGAACACTGATACCAAAGCTATAATTTGTAAAATTTTGCACGACTATCTCCACTATTCCTCCAAGAACAACCTAAGGAAAAGAGAAGAGGAAAACGAGATTCAGTTATTTCAATTTCAGGCACAACGCAGTAACACTGCAAACCTCGAGCTAAGACCTCTCAATCCACAGTCCTGTGCGCCTACTTTTAGCTTAGCGGCGTCTCTCTCATGATCTCGCTAAAAATACGTGTCCAAACACCCCGAGAAAAAATAAATTGGGTTATCTTCGAGTATAGTAAAGTAACGCATTTTCTATTTTTTAGGATTAGTTATTGAATGGACTTTTCTAACTTACCGCACAATCAAATCTATTGAACGCTGACTTGAAGTAAACTCTGGGCCCCAGGCCGTACATTTTCAACAACATCTCGACTATAAATATGCTGAGGAAAACGTACTCTGAAATCGCTGGAAAGACCAAAACACACTGATAACCATGTATGAAATAACAAATGAACTGACGGGATGTAGAACGGAGGTTTGGAATGAGTGAACAAAGACAAAAACCAAACTAATCATTATGGGTCACCAAAAACTTTGATTAGAACCAATGAAAAATTAGCAGGGGGGCCAAAGATCACAGAGTAAATGAAGCAAACTTGGTGAAGCACGTTCGATTTGGAGATTTTATTTTGACTTTGACTTGATTTGAAGCAGCACTGATTTTAGTTTCGTATCTAATAGGTCAAGAGTTAAGAGTGAGTTTCCTAAACTTATCACAGAGGAATAGTAAAATTTCCTAACGAAGAGTGTCTTTCATGTTATTGGAGTGTCCCTTTTTTCAGTTCTAATTGACCGAGAAGGAGTCCCTAATATATTCTAAACAAGTTAATATATAGAACAAGAGGAATGGTGACCTTTCCTTGCAGGGGTTGAGATATAATTTTTCACACGCTCGTTGCAAAACGAATAACATTTTTCTATGTTGGGCCATCGCACTAAAAATTTTCAATCTATTCTTTTCAATTTATTCTGGCAGAGCTCAGTTTCGAAATTTTTAATTCTGGCGATGTACGAGCTAAACGAAGAGAGGAACAAAAAGAGAGAGAAAGAGAGAGAGAGAGAGAGAGAGAGAGAGAGAGAGAGAGAGAGAGAGAGAGAGAGAGAGAAAGAGAGAGAGGGAGAGAGAGAGAGAGAGAGAGAGAGAGAGAGAGAGAGAGAGAGAGAGAGAGAGAAAGCAGTGCTGATATGATAAATATGAGAGAACTCGGGTCGGACGGGATAATATTTAGCTTTTAGTCGTGAGGCACGGAAATCACAGCGCTCGGTACGTAGGACATAATCGTACGTAGAGCCAAATATTTTCCCCTCCGGCCATCCTACTCAGTCAGTAAGTACATAACATGTCATATTTCACCCACCTTGAAATCTCTCCAACCAATCAGGTTGCCCGTGGTGTTCAACAGACATGAGCACAGTGTTGAGGAAAACACAGACAATAACTGACCAATAGAAAACTTGACTTTTGACCATTTGACGGACGTGAATGCGGAATAGCTTTTCCTTCTTCTTGAGTTTCCGCATTGTGCTGGAGCTTCAATTAAACGGAAAGACTAAATCAAAAAAGTTAAAAAACTTTTAAACTCCTAGTAGTATGCAATAAGATCATTCCTCTCTTTCTTTAACCTCCCAAGTTCAATTTGTCCCTTTAATTGTTTGTCTGTGCGGCTCGTAACGGTATCCGTACCTTTCAGACCAGTTTTCTGATTTATTTCTGAGATACTTGACCATTTCTCCATGATCTTCTATCAAATGCATGATGGAGTCCGACAAACTGTAACGCTTCTTCAGCGGATCGCGTGGACCACCTGAATGTAGAGAAAGATTGACCCGATTCAGGTCAGGGAGAATCAATTGATTGCAGTTTTCGTATGGAAAAGATTTTTTCAGCATAGTGTATGACATATGACAGTGAAGCAAACTCAAACGGCGAAAGAAACCAGCACGTAGTCATAGATTTGTTGTTGTTGTTGTTGTTGTTTTCATAACTTTACATCTATGGTTTAGTAGACGCAGAGCAGACTATAACAATCCAATAAACAATGCTCGTAAGTGTAAAATGATTGTTTGGCTATTTCTAATATGTTGAAAAAGCTGCAACATAACTGTCCCATTTCTCTAACGTGACTTTGAAAATTATTATATTAAAAAGAAACTGTTTGGAATACTGCTTACCTCCTCCTACTCCGTGTCTCTCTCTTTCTTCTCGCAAAATAATATCCTCTGTAAAAAAAGGTAATACAGGTCCATGATAAATGATAGATGTCATGCCGCCTGTTCATTTCACAAATATTTTATGATTGACATTTTCTTAAAAGAAATCTGGATGTTTGGCCTCATTGAACTTCCCCTCCTTCCCGCCTCTATAGTTCGCCACCCTGTAGTAAAATAAACTCGCCCCCACCTTAACCACTTTGCCCCTAAATCTTTTAACGCCTTTTGATAACGGTAGAACTTACTTCTCTTTCAGTCGAAACCATAATTCATTTCGATCACCAAGTAATTTCAAAGTGAAACCCTAACAAAGCTCGATCACCATGAGCACTCTTAGCCTTTACTGACTTACGACTACTGCACGGGTGATGTAAAGCCCTCAAATATCTCCGATCGTTACTTAACTGGTTTGGCACTGTTTATTTCCATAAGGTTGTTATTGCATTCCTTTCAGAGAGTTACAATTGACGCTCTGTGCGTCCTATCTTGGTGTCATGCAGAAATGTGACTTTTTCCGCTTTTTGGTAACAAACACAATGGAAAAATTCTAACCTGCCCTTCCTATCCAATCTGTGTACGCACTGACTTGTCTTTCTATTTTTTCTCGACTACGATACTTGAAAAATGTTCGTCGATTTTCAGCTCTTTCTCTTTCTTTTGCGAACTCACTGGAAAAAATATCAGACAATGGCATAATTACTTCATATTTTGAGAGATATTTTTAGAACAGAGAGTCTTTTCAACTTGAGGCTATGTCTGCAAGCCATGTGTAAGCCGGTTGGGGTCAGTTTAATCGAAATTTTTACGCACAGTGCTACTGTTGTCATTAATCATATACTTGAACATACTTACCCACTCAAAACACCAAGAACTAAGTTGAGCATGAAGAAAGAGCCAATGATAATTAATGATATATAAATTATTGATGTGATCACACGTGTGTGATAATCTCTTGCATCGTAACTCTGCAATACATAAAAGAAAAGATTAAAAGCTAAATTCTTGTAACAGGAGGATTTCATTATCCGGCAAATTAATAATGGAAATCAACAAAATCATCCTAGATTTTCTGAAAATGGATGTAGTAGTGGTAGTAGTAGTAGAATCTTTATTTATACACGATAAGAATTACAGCTAAAAAGCTTGTGGGGTCGTGTACTTAACAAAATAGTATCTAGCCAACTTATGATAATACTAAGACACATTTCAAACTAAATAAGAAACTATAATACAATAAAACATTCAATTTCCTCTCAACTTAAAAATACTCGTAATCAGTTAATCTATTCCTAGCCGTCGAACCTGATAAACTAGTAAAAGTAAAGCTTGTGAAGTAATTGTTTCTCCTGAGTAGCCTCCTGAGATTCTTAAGGGCGAAACTACCTACGTTTTTGACATGATGGTTTGCATAGCTCCATAGCACCGAACCTCTGTATGCTAAAGAGTCCTTTAACAATCTAGTGTTTAATCTAGATGTGGTTATTGCTTCTTGGTCTCTTAGTGAATAGCTACGTTCCCGCCTTATGAATATGCTATTAATTAGAGACTGAAGTAGTGAGACTTTACTTGCTCTATAAAAAAGGTTAACTATTTGAAATTTGTATTCTAAATTGATCGTATCCCATCCTGAAACGTCGAGAGCTACATTAGACTCCGTATCTTTGGATAAGCTGTAGACAATTTTTGCTGCTCTACAGTGAAGTTTCTCAATTGAGTACAGAAGATCTAAGTTTGTACACGAACCCCATAATATAATACCATACTTCAGAGAAGGTAATATTAAACTAAAATAAAAGGACATTTTTGGGAAAGAACCTTGAGCGCTTCAATAAGTCTATTTTGTTCGCAAAGTTTTTCTTTAGTTCTAGCATATGCGGTATCCAGGTAAGCTTGTCATCTACAATCATTCCAAGAAGCCGTGATTTTTTGACATAGCCTAAAACAGATTTACCCAAAAATATTGGAGGAAGCGGTCCTATAATGGTTGGTGTACTAATTAACATGACTTCGCTCTTAGCCGGGTGAGGTGTTAAGCGATTCTCTAGGCACCACCTGTAGACCTCTTACAAAGCACAGCTCAAGGAAGCAATCGCTGCGTCTGCAGACTCTCCGATGCTGAAAATTGACGTATCATCCGCGTACATGAACAGGGATCCCGTGGTAATGGCGGCGGGCAGATCATTAGTGAACAAAGTGAACAAAATAGGGCCTAAACAGATCCCTGTGGTATACCATTTGTTACTGGTAACATGTCAGTGTTACCAGTAACATATCATATATTCTCAACCGAGAATATATGTGCCCATATATTCTCGGTTGGGATATTATTACACTGTAAACATTTTCAATCACGTGGATTACCCCTACGCTGAGTCTATCCCTTGGTGACAAGAGGCCCGCTGGAGATCGAGCGTTGTGATCTATGAAGTCGGGAGGAGAGCGACAGTCACATGCATCGAAGAGGGTTTATTTACGGCTTGCGAAAACGTCTTTGGCGAAAAAGTATTTTCTAGTAATGCAAATTACCCAAATGGTTCTCTTTCATACGCTTAAGAACACTGAAAGCCGGAAAACAGTCTATCGATGTGTTAAATCTACTTACATGATACATAATATCAGTCCATCCTTCCATTGTAATACACTGAAATACCGTCAACATAGATAGAAAGATATTATCAAATGTAGTAATTCCTTTATTTGGTCCTCTCCAGACGGATTGCTTTTTTTCACATGTCAAATTCCCATCACAGGGGCGGCCACCATATCCTGGAACACTACAGACACGTGAGCCGGTGATAAACTTAGTGTCCAGTCCATCTGAAGAAATAAATAAAACATAATTAGTCTTAAGATAATGCTTATGTAGCACCAGTGATGGTGCAATAGTGCGAGTACTCGTTTGCAACCGCTGTGGCCCGAACTTGGCGTCACACGTGGTTTGAGGCTTCGGTTGGCTCTGGCATGTGGAGGTTCCATCCCATGACTACTTCGCATTTTAATGAAGGCCTTGAAGCCTCCAGAGAATTAAGCTTATTCTAATAGTTTTTAATAGGCTGGACTAAGCTAATTATTATACATCTGTACTACGCTAATAATTATCCTACAATCGGCGACAAAATTATTGACACTTCGATCTTTTCGACCCCATATTACTTCAAGTTATCTCTTTTGTTTTCGTTAAGTAGATCTATTTGTCCCCTCCCTCTAGAACAACATTGAATGGGAAAGGGCGTCTGTTAATGATTTTGAGCGTGGTAGTATAGATGCTACTAGTTCAATATCCTTGTAACCCTTCATGATTATGACTGGAATGGAGTTGAAATATTGTATTTTAACATCAAATATCGCGCGAAATATCTATTTTTCCAATGTTTTCTATTCTCGGCCTCGCCCTTTTCCTCCTTTACTAAAACATATTAGATGTTCTGAACTTTGAAGCAAACCTCTGACTTGTATTTCTAGCATCGATTGAGGTATACATATATAATTAATCTCACCTGTTGCGTTATTGTAACAGGTCCACTGAAACTTCCCTCGAAGGAGTTCTAATCCTACTATGGCGTAGATTACAATAACAAATAAAATCAAAAATAAAATCTGCAGCAGAGGAATCATGGCTCTTGCTATTGACTTCATGACTACTTGAAGACCTGCAGCAAAACAAATAACAGGCTATGAGTTAAATGGAATTGAATTCTAGCTCGGCAGTGGAACGAAAAGGAATGTAATTCCATCAGGAATTGAACTCATTCCTTCGATCACCAATCTCCGTTTATTGTCGATAGTATTTAAGCGCTTTTCTCCTCACCCAACCCCTTATCTCACCAGAATTTAATTTTTCTTTTACACACAGTTGGCAATAAGTTAAAGCCGTTTTTCTGCAAGGTCGCTAAATTCCTAAATTGCCTCCTTTTGATACAAAAAAAAAACTACCTATTCATCTGAATTTTGAAATTTGAATTGACCAGCTAAGGACCGTAAGGATTCGGACTTATCGCGACGGGACTAAGCGACAAAAGCTTATCTTCGCTCTGATTGGGCAAAAGTCAGCACTCTTCCCAGTCTAGCGTGGTAAATATACAGTTCCACTCACTTGGTATACCAGAGACAATTTTAAGTGGCCGCAAAACTCGAACTGCTCGGAGAACTTTAAGCGACTCCGACTCTTTTAAACTGTTGCTATCACTCCCACCAGAAATCTCAGGATCAGATATCATTCCCACCAGCCTAGAAAGTAGAAAAAAGTTAATTGATTTGAGTCTGTAATAAAGACGATAACTTATTGATTACGTAAGTGGAGCAGGCAGTAGGTCCAAATAGAACTGATTTCATCTAGAAAAAAAGGTCGGCGATTCATATCGTCTATGGCAAGAAGATAACCTTTTTTTACCCTTATTCTTAAATTTCTTTGCAAAACAAACACCCTGGACCTTTGTCGACCTGCGTATATTGTTTTTCTGAATATTCCCGCAAAAATTTCCAGGGAAAGTTAATTTTTCGAAAACTGTGGGAAAGCTCGAACAAATGCTCGAGAATTCGATTATCGTATGACAAAAGTTCGCTGGTGGCTAAACCGATAAATTTGAATAAAGAAGTGAACTGACATGTTAATACAATAATGACCTTTTCTCTGTTCGTGCTCAAATTTCACACTCTGGATGCTCATTTAAGTGTTTTAGTCTTCTTTTTTAACAAGATCAAACCGAAAATTCGCTCAGGACAGGGTAATTAAAAGTTCGCGTTAAAAGGAATATGATTAAACTATCGCTAACTGAATATGTAATCAAAAGACGATGTTTCGCCATTTATTTCGTTCACCATTCTGGCATTTAAAGTTGCAAAATTATCGTGCCGCAGTAGCTTCCAAAAATCCTAAAACGGAGTCGTCATGATAAAAAGAAAAATATATAATTGGTCCGAGGTGGTTGATAAAATACAATATTTAGTTGAAAGCGTTTCATAAGCTAATGAATGAAAGTGATTAATATTGCCGGCCACGCGAACTTGTCAATCAAACCTTCAAGCACTAGCATACAAATGTTTTCTGTGCACCAAAAGCGGTACAGACAAATCATACAAAATGAAATTATCAGAGCTTGGAAACTTAAAAAAAAATGGATTTTTTAAAAGACAATATGTGTGCTGGACCAATACCATCAGCGCATTTTAATTTACAATACATCACCAAGAATTACATGATTTTGTAAGGAAGACGGATATTGATAAACCATCTTCATCAGAGACGAAGCCAATTGAAGTTCACGGAAACAGATTTGACGATGAATACCTACAAATGGAAAGCATCACCGGGGGTGGAACTATTTAAGAGCGAAAAGTCAGTTATAAATGAATGAAATTTTGAACTAAAATAGTCGCCTCTTGAAAGAGGTTCTAAGTGACTTGAAGTTCGCATCACCGTAGTGACACTCACGTCATCATACAGTTTGTATTTCGTCAGTTCAGAATAAGGAAGTCCGTATTGATAAAGCAAAGAGGAAAGTCCATCGCTTCACCCACGACAAAGAGAAATTCTCGGACACAAATAAAAGGCGAACGCGTACAATCTTTAGATTTTTGTTTTTACGCCGGGGAGACATTAATGTCTCTCAAACTTGCAGGAAACGTGAAATATTTAATACGCCAAAATATCGAAAGAGTGCTGTGAGAAAATACTTCTGGCAAAAGGGAAAAGGAAAAATTTTGGTAGAATTGAAAGGATTTTTGAGCGTCTAAAATGTAAAAACTGAAACAATTTCGGCCACTGACCCTCCAAACTGTAACTGACTAACTGAAACTACCCCTCTGTAGTTCATTAGTTGTAAAATCCCCCGGATGCACAACAAATACACTTTTTGCATTCTTTTGCGAGAAGTAGAAAGAAAAAACTTCCGAGAAAAATAGAACTATGCAGATTAGAAAAGGAAACATACGAGTTGTGAGTTTTTTAGCTTCTACCTATAGCGAACGATGTTGAATGTAAATTGTAAATTTTTCATTCATAAAAGCTATTTTTAGCTGATGGAATTAAAACTCTCAATCAAGTTGACAACTCTATCTCAGAAAATGCTCTTTTCAATGCAATACTAAATAAATGACTGCTAATGGCCTGAAGGTAACCTGGACCATGTTCGTTATGCGAGTAATTGGTAATTAAAGAAATTTTAAGAAAGCAAATAAAGGGAATAGGTTTATGACATAAAGGCATCGAATTTCATAGATAAGTATGAAAACTCAGCACGCTGCCCAGCGTTAATATCACGAGAAAGGCGAGAAGTTACTTTCCTGTTGTCAAACTTAAATAAATTTTTCACTTTATGACACATAACTTGGTTATTTTTTATTTCGATCTTCAATTTTTGTGTTTCATCTGATATCCATACTAGTTTTTTCCTTTCTGCTATTTTTAGATTACACTTCCTGTAGCTTATTGCAGCATCTTATTGTTTATTCAGCCATCTTTTCCTCAGTGGAGAAAAAGTATACGACCTTTTGTTAGTTTCCTTGTTAGAATTCAGTTTCAAGTGGGAAAGAGGGGTCGAAGAGTGAAGGGGAATGTTGGCACTTTAGTGAGCTTGGGAATGTTCTTTTATAGGATGGCCGTAGATCTTTCAAATGGTGTGAAACGTTTGCTGTGCTGTTCGCGGATGAAATTTTTCAACAACCCCGTCCCAGGGTTTCAGAAATCATAAGCCTGAAAGGCAGTTTCGTTTTTGGAATGAAGACGGAAAAAATGCAAAAGTGTTCTATATGCTCTAGATGCATATAAATAAACTGGGTTTAGCAGCCGAATCGTATGCTCCCTGTAAAAAGGTTGCAAAATTTATCATGGGTTTAAATAAATAGTTCAGATTATGTCTGCAGGTTAATAGAAAATAGTCTTCATCTTGGATATGTAGAAATTTCACTCAGACCGGGAATAAAGAGTCAGTAATCGATGGATGAAAAACTAGTCAATTGACAATCTATCACCATGGAGATCTCAACAGTTGCTTAAATTAAAAAACAACGGTTTCCTTTTATTTCGCCATCCGTGGAAAAACATTCCACCCGTAAAAAGGGATTTCAAAACACAAATTTAATAATTGAATGATCTAACACCAGTCATAAGTAAATGAATTTCTGATGTTGCGTAACAAAAACACCTTTCAAGACTCTTCTCGCCTTGAAAACTGGATCGAAATTGGAACAAATTGTTTTTAAAATAGCTTTTTATACAAATAAGTGAATACTGCGTCTTGCCACATTTCCTTTTTCCTTCCTCAGTAAGCTATTGTTGTTCACACACATCCTTCAGGTGTCCACCACCTTTTCATATTTACCTAGCTGTTTTAAAACATGATTAAACATACGTCGGCGGTCGCGGCGAATAATAAGAATTTTACGCTTGGTTTCCTTTGGTCTCAAAATAGGCAGGCTTTAAATGGGATCTAACCTGACATTTCTTACTTAAACAGTTATTTTGCATGAAAAAAATACATTGAGTGAAAAAAAAAAATCGTAAGTTCCACCTCACTCGGCATTAATCCTTTTTTTGACAATGTAGCTGCGTTTGACAAGGAGTCATAACTTTTTAATTTCCATCTGTTTTATGGTAAACTTTCATTTAATGATGATATGAAGCTAAAAAAAATGCGAAATGCTTCATCGAGGATAAATCCAAATCTGTTTTGGTAAGAATCTAAACGTCATCCCCTTGTCTATTGAAGTTACAAACCATACTGGACCTATTTACTAAAACATTCCATGGCACACTAAGTTTGTCAAAATACAGCAAATAGTCTTTATCTATCTTCAATACAACAGCTTGTACTTGTATGGGCGTGGTTAAATTTTTGAGTCAGATAAGTTTTCTTTTCGCATTTTTTTTCTTTTTTTTTTATCACGTGCTTAAACAAAGGCAGTAGACAATCACCACAAGTTCTTTCATATTATTTCGTTTTTATGTACTGCAATAACCGTAAATTAAGTTGTTGGAGGTAATTTATTTTCACCTTAACTCTTTGTTAGTAGATTTAATTGGGATTGGCTGAATAAGCGGAATACTTAAAACAAGAGGGAAACTTCGCGAGAGAGCATTCGTTAGTAGATACAAAAGAGTCGCCCATGAAGTGTTTTCTGTCGGGTTTAATTTTAAAGTTTTCAGAAGTATGTTGAGACGAACAACAAAGAACAGCTTATGCTTTATCAAGATATAGCCATGCAATAGCTTAGTACTTGGAACACGACAATTCTATTCCAAACTTCTTTAAAATACTAGGGGAAACGAAGTTAAAAACAATATGGTTTTTCTGGGAACGAGGTCTTACCTGGAGAAAATACTCAATGACATTTGATAATAAGAGAGTTTGATCCAAAAAATCGAGCAATGATGAGGAATCATTTTATGTGTGCTACAGAATATTAGACAACTCGCATAGTGAAAATCAATCGCAGTGGCTTAAAATGGTTTCATTCTTTTTACTTTGTGATGATACGCTCACGTAATAAATAGTATATAGAGCGTTTGCCAGAAAATAAGGCCGTAAAAATGTTATTTCATAATTTTAATGTTAAATTCGTGGAGACATGAACGGGCTGGTGTTCGGTTAGTGTCAAGCGAAAAGTATTTGATTGAAATATAATAAGTTTATCGTGTCTGTTTATTTATCAATAAATGTATATCTGTTTCGTGGTTGTTGTTGTTGTTCGCGGCATTAATGTCATGACAGTACGAGGTGCTACATATTTACAACACAATAGTCGTTCTATTTAGCAAACGCATTGCTTGCTTAGCGTGTTATTTCTGTAGCGATTTTATTGCTAGCGAAGAGAGAGCAAATTCGAATAAGACCTGCCGCTGGTGTATCTCTGACTGAACTAAATACAAGGACCTTTCATGATTCATTCTATTTATTCTTTCTTGTTATTTGCACAACGGGGGTCTCCAAAATGGCGTAAAAAAGGAAGACATTAAAAATCACTGGTAAGATCGGATTCTGGGGCCAAAAATGCGTTTCGATGTTAAACGCACAACTCGCGCGCTATCCGCTTCGAACGAAATTTCCGGCGTAGATAAAAAATGACAACAAAAGCAGCTGAACGAAGAGAATGTTAATGTTCGCAAACTCTACTGTCATTTAGACAAATAAAAAGGGCTTACCCGACAACGACCACCACAAAATCCAAAATATTCCAACCGTTTCGCAAGTATGCATCCTTATGAAGGAGAAAACCACTGGCGATGATCTTCGTGGCAGCTTCTATACAGTAGATTATGACGAAGTACTTCTCTGATTTTTCCTTAAGAAAATAAACGAAAACATTTCAAGAATAATCCGTAAATAAATATATTAGTTGCTGTTTTTCGTTCGTAGCTCACTTTTGTCTCCAGATTTGTTAGTAATTTACTTTATAACACATTTCGTTGTTTTGCTGGGTAGGTTTCCTGCTTTCAAATAGCTTCGTTCGAAAAAATACAGAAACGATTTCTTTAATTAAACCATAGATTTGTCTCTGTTGGTTCCTAAGGAGAAGAAAGCAGTTCTTTACCAGTTGTTCATTTCTCTTAGTTGTATCTCCATTGGGTAGCGGTTCATCTAACATCAGAACAACACAATTTACGGCGATTGTCAGTAATATAAAATATTCAAACTTCCTAGAGCAGAGTTCAGGAAAACAGCAATACAGCAATCTAATTGTGAAATCGACTAAATTAAACATCGTATCAAATCATTTTAAAAAGCAAAATAAAGTAAGGGTGCCTAAGGTACAGGAGTCTGAAGCTAATTCCTTGAAGAGATAAAATAAAAGGAAAACATTTGGATCAATTCCAATCTGGGGAATTTCATGTTTGGAGTAATCATATTGTCCATCGTGTTACTATTTCCCTGTGACGCACGAGGAAAAAAATTTCACACAAAATCTAAACAAAATCGCAAGCGCCTCTAAAAGATGATTGTGAACAGACTTAGGGCACCGCGAAATTAAAATTACATCAACCTGAGAATGAGGTACCAGAGAGACACAAGGTAATATGGTTAAATATAGAACAAGTGTCAGGAACAAAAGGGAATAACTGATGAAAATTCAAGCAAAGATATATTAGAGATGATGATGATGATTTTTTTCAAGTTTTTCAGTAAAGGATACTTGGATTCCACAATCTTTTTGCAGTAGAATCTTATAGGGTTATCTTCCGGAAGGCAGAACAGCGCTTTCTTTGAGCGGTTGGCATCATCGATGACTTGCTCACCATAAGTGGACATAGAACGATATTTACGCTGGAAAACCTCTGTTGCCGCCCGGAGCTTGTTTTCCGAATTCTTAGTGAGATCCTTCGCCTCATCGGCCATCGAAACATTTGGACTTCTATTTCGTCGTCACCTGTGACCCAAAAATAGCGCGTCATGGAAAGTGAGCAGGGAATATTATTCATTCATCAAAATTCATCTTGAACAAGAAATCACCGAAACACAACGCATTAATTCAGAAAAATAGAAAAGCCGAACGTCTGGTCATGTAATTTACATATTGCGTCCGCCAATCAGCACTTCGTTCTTTTATTACTCGATGAGGTTGGCTATCGGGATTTGTAATTGATGTATACAGGAGAAGTGCGGAAACATGGAGCACTTTATGCCGGTAAATACAGCTGCCTTGCGATATCATATTAACGGGTATTTCGTAAACGCTTGCTTTCGCTGAATTTGATAAGCTTTTCAACAAAAACCAGAAATGATTTAAACGCTGTCTATTCAGCACGCCATTGCCAAGGGTTCTTTAAATTTGCTCGTTTAAATACATAGGTAGAGAGACACAATAAATTTCGTATTATTGACAAGAAAGGTTCTGCCTCGCGGATATTGAAATTCACACCTTCCACAAATTCATTTGAACATTCATGAAAGGATTTCGAGCCTCGATTGATGAACTACCTAAGTCTGAAGACTTTGATCAACGAAGTATTGTAGTACTGATTGCTTTTTCAGGCATGAACATTTATTACGAAATTTTAACGGTTAAATAAGTTTTATGTGTCACGAAGTGTTAGCGATTTAAAAATTCATAAAACGAAGGCTTTACATGTAAACTAACGGAACTGTTGCAAAAACAGTGAATACAATTATTGTAAACACCAAAATATTAATCTGAAAATATTTGAGCTTTTAAGGTAAACAGAGAATCAGTTATCTCTATGGTTCGGTCAAAATCTGTTTAAAATCTTTCCCGTGGGCGCGATCTTTGTAAATTGAGTTGCCTTTGTCAAAAAAACTTTCAAGCACTTACATTGGTGTTATATAATAACACTGTAAAATCTTCGTATTGTAAACTTGGTTTGAAATTAGATCATTAATCGTGTTTTCTTGAAACATGAAGAAATACGCCTTGATTACGTTCGTGCTATCAAAGAGTGCGAGGCTAACTTTTGATTTGAGTAGTAATTCTCATACAAAGAATACTGAGTTTACAAATTATCCCCGTTGTTTTCAGTATTTCTAATAGGGAAAGGTTACGTTTGTTTGTGGTTTGATTTAACTCAATGCCTCAACCAGAGTTAAACAACGCCAAATATGGATATGAACCTCCCAGTGTGAAGACACGTATAAAATTTGGTCATAATGTTCTGTCACTTTTAGAATTCAGAGCACGTTTCCAATTAACATATCAGATCTCAGACAACCCTAATTCTTTCTGTCTATTTCACTCATCACTACTTTCACTGACCAAGCTCTTGGATGTGTCAGTCTCGAAGTGTCGCCGGGGTCTCTAAGAAACACAAAATAATTTTTTTAACAACCTAGTTTGTTCAAATCCTTAAAGCTTGTTTACTTGCTCAATGTTCAACAACCATACATTTCACTGTAGATATTTACACAATCATATGAAGTAATGAAGTTCAAAGTACTTATGACAACCTTATAATCTTTTTGATTATGCCAAACCTGTGTTGTTGTATGTTGTTCTCTCAAAGCAATCCAAGTGGCATTTATAGTTTTCTATTTATCAAGTCTAACTGCTCTCCACTGGCTGTACACCTACTTTAAACTTGGAAGATAAAGTTTGGAGCCCCCGAATCTAACCCCTGTCTTGTGTAGGGGGCTACTTTCGCACTATTTAAAAGATATACGTAATTATGCCCGAAGTATACCCCGAACTGAGCTGTATACATTTTATTTTCATCACAAAGAATTTTACTTTCAAGAGTATTCTAACTGTTATGAAAAATTTTCCAAATGTATTGAAAATTAAATTGTGATCGGCGCCAGCTTGAGAAAAAGCAAAGTAACCTGGCCGCACGCACAAAACTACAACGCATCGTTTGCAAACAGCTGATGCTTTGGTTATCGGTAAAAAAAAAAATCAATATCCGAATAAAGAACGCCTTTTTGTGCAGCTCCCAGTTGTTCAGATCGAGCGACAAGAGATGGAAAGAAACAGAGCTGTGAGACTATTTTATGTTATCCGTAACCGATCAGGTTACAGCGCCAAAAATTGGCTGTGATCCTATTTGGGTTTAATAAGCACATTTGGAGTCAATTGTTAAGTTGAGTTATACTACTCTTTGGAACCTAGAAGCCGGGTAATTGTTAAAGTTTCATGTATATTTTCAATGGTGGAGATAAAAATCATGGAATTTCTGCAACTGCACAGAAAATATTTTTTGCCGACTTTCTTGTATTCGGATCATGAGAGATACAGCACTTCACGATAAAATTCGTATCGTATTCGTCATGTAATATCCTCTATTTAATAGATAGATAGATAGATAAATAAACGAATGAGTTAATGAATATCTATATTTCATATATCGTCGTATGAACAAATAAATAAAGGGAGGAAGAATGGATGAATCAGTAAATCGATCAGATCGAATACCCACAGTGTTTTATCCTTCCCTGATTCTCGAATTGATTTAACGCTGGAATTTACTAATAAAAGACACCAAACCTGACGATTTGAAAAATTGTTCCGGCTTGTTGTAGTTCCCTACCAAAGTGTTCCACCATCGAAATTCTAAATTCGTCCACCATTTTCAATCATTGTTCACCAATAGCAAGAAATGTTCAAGTGCGGTTGTAGATGGCTTTTCGGAGCAGATAGTTCTTTTTACATTTCCAAGTGTTATCTAAACGCATGAATAACCTTGTAAGAGAAACTTTAGAGTGCCTTAAGGGGCTGTTTTGATAAAGGAAATACTTCTCGCTGACCCATCACTGTTAACGAATGTGATAGCTTTCCATTTGTTATCACAACATTTCATGAGTCTGACTAAACCTAACAAGATTTGACATCAAGCGAAACGACATCTTTGAACATTAAAGATGAAGAATACAAAGATAAATGCTTCAAAAATAGTAATATCTTTATTTGCAAATGACAGGTGGTCTTTCATTGAAAATTGACTGAACTGACAGAGTGTAAACTGTGAAGTTAAAAATACTGCCATGTTTGTGACAGCTTTTTTTTTCTCTGCAATAATATAACGCTTGAATTATTTTTTTCCATAACATAATTAACTTATCGCTTTCCGTTGTTCGCAATGAGACGAATTATATGACAAGTATATGATTTGTTCTAAGGAAAATGTTGACAATATGGCGCGGGATTTCGTCTTAAATGAGAAAGCCATCTTAATTATTAGATCAAGATTGTGAAGAATTAAACCTAAACCCGTCAACTATTCAACGTTCCCAATACCAAAACTGATAAGCTTACTTTACTAAGAGTGCTTTCTGTGGACATGGACGCATTTTAGAACAGATTATCCTGTCGTTGTTATCTAAAATGTTTGGCAAAAACATACCGTGAGATTTTTTTTACCCAGATTAGAAGTTAATGAGGGAAGAAACAATGAACATTAGGGCGAAGTTGTCTGATTCAAAGAGTTTTTAGGTTTTGATGAAAACGAATGATAGTATCTCTGTGACTTATTTCTATGCAGACACGTTGAAAAATAGATTCTATTTGTTTTATGTAAGTAAAAAAGCCAAAAATTGTTAAAGATGTCGTCATCTATGCTTCTGTCCTCAGAAAGATCATAAGAGTACCATGACTTGGCTTCGCTCTTATCTGTCCGGGGGGTTCCCAAATAACCCAGTTTAGAGGCACTCTATCTGCAGCACTTCCAGTCTCTGTAGGTGTGCCTCAGGGTAGTATACTGGGGCCACTTTTCTTTATTATTCATATCAATGACTTGCCGTTAGACCTACATTCAGGCGTAACTTGTTTGCGGATGATACTACTCTTCTTGTTCGAGTGCCCTCTGTTACTTTCTTCAGCACTCAGTTGAAAGGGAGGTTGCTAGAACTGTATCTACGTGGGCAGATAATAATCGAATGTCACTTAACACAACCACAACTAAATCTTTAGTTATTACGACCCTGCAGAAACGCCTTACTTTAACCAGATCGGTACTCGATGTCCAAATCAATGGTAGATCCATTGAGCAAGTGGACTATACCAAGATACTGGGCGTCACGATAGACAGTGACATGTCTTGGGAGCATCATATCGATACAATCTGCT